>NW_020954551.1:4900202-5084394 GCF_900497805.2 Vombatus ursinus | reverse complement strand
CTTTCTTTCTTTCTTTCTTTCTTTCTTTCTTTCTTTCTTTCTTTCTTCCTTCCTTCCTTCCTTCCATTTGTGATGGTATAGACATATATGTTTAAGTGTAATATGTATGTGTGTATATATGTGTATATATATACATATGTGCATGTGTGTGTATGTGTGTGTGGGTGTGTGTATATGTATTGTGGAGAGGCTGGCTTCTATATAATGCTTTTTCAGTTGACAAGAATCCATCAAGGATCTACTATGTACCAGGTTAGTATTTGTATGTACTGGATTCTGGAGAGAAGGCAAAAGTGAGATGGTTCCTGTACTTAAAGATCTTACCTTCTGTAAGGGGAGACAGCATGCATATATACGGACTTGCTCTCTATATGCTGTATCCACATGAATTTGATGATGAAAATGAAATTCATCCTCATTTTATTTCTCTTGATACATGCTCTAATTGGCAATTCATGGTTTGGGATTCTGATTCTTTATTCTACTTCTGCATTTTCCTGGAATATAATACTTCACTTCTCAAATTCAGTGAAATATTCTCTTTTCTTTATGAATACTTAGGATCATAGGGCTGGGTATCAGAAAGGACCTTTGAGATTATCTCATCCATATCCTTCTTGAGTACAACTGCATTCAGTTTTTTTTCCATTTTTTAAAGAAAATATGTATTCAGTCTTTGAAGGAAGATTGCTATATCAAAACCAGTTTTCATTACATTCTCCCTCCACTACTCTCTCTCATCCTCAGTTCAGTTTTGGGGAAAATGTTGCTTGGTAAATGTGATAGGCATATCCCCTAACTCAGGTGGAAGGTAAGAGCTGGGCAGATTTCCACACTTCCTGTGTCAGCAATGCTTGTTTGTAATTCATCACGCCTTCCTCTGTGTGCACAGTTTTTACATATAATTGGTCGCCTCTCATTTACCCATAATAGAGCTGGACCATTCCAAAGCAACTGAGTCAGCCCAAAATGGTATTATTAGTCGTTACAGAGCCACTGGCAAGGCAAAATTATGTGATGACACTGGCATTTTTGAAAAATAACTATATTTTCTGCAACTGGACCATCCTTATACCATAATCATATAAGTTAGAGATGGCAGGGGGAAAAAAGATGGATTAGGTTACTTTGCCCATCCTTTGATCAGTGCCAGAGATCTTAGAAGGAAATTCTGATCTCAGAAATCAACCTTGCATCCCAATGGAGCCATTCAAAATGTTTTAGCCCTCTGATTAGGACATATCAAATAAACAAATCATGTCTATTTCTTCCTTTAGCTCAATTTAATTGAATTCAATTTAATAAACATATGTTAAATACCTACTCTATGCAAGGCACTTCAAATCTAATGAGATATTTAATTCAAGTTTTTATCACTGTTATTATATCATATTATACATTACATCATATTTTATGTTATATCATATCTTATGCCCTGTCATATTATAATTTTAACATATTATGATATATCATTTGTATTATAGTATTGTATAGTATATATACAATATACATAGTATATTGCATATATAGTATATAGTATAGTAGAGAACAGTATAGTGTATAATATAGTATGATATAGAGAAGCAGTGTTGTATAGCAGTTAAAGAACTAATCTAAAAGCCAGGTTAAAAATGGGTCCAAGTCCCATCACTTTTAAGACTTCAGATGGGACCATGGGCAGATGACTTAATCCTTCAATGCTCAAAGAAACTCTCTCTGTTAGTTGCAGAAAAGATATAAACCTGCCTTGGTAGAGAGAGTTCTAGATACCAAAGAAAGCACAGGTACAATCCATATTATAATTATTTTGGTTCTAAGCAATCTTTTCAAATATGGAATCCTCATCATAGAATTAAGCTACCCACTTGAAGAGGATACTTTTTCTACTGTACCAAATATGATGGGGTTATTAATGTACTGTTGATTATGAAAATGAAAATGAGAGAAAAGCTCCCTCATTAATGGCCACTGAAGTGGTCTTAAAGGTTGCAGTGGTATGTTATACTTTTGCTTCCACTCTGCCATCTTGGCTTGGGAAGTTGTACTTTTGAAAAAAAATATAAACTTTACATCATCAGTGAAGTTAAAAATCCTCAGATATCTTGATCTTACCTGACCAACACAAAATTGTGTGCTATGATAACAACTGTATGGGTAAGCTTTTGATTTTGCAATTTAATTAATTTTATTCAGCATGTACTATGTCCATAGCACTGAGTTAATTAAAAAGCAGAGACAAAGAGGAATAAGATGCTATTTTTACCCTGTAGGTGCTACTAGCCTAATAAATTATATACAAAAAGAAATCAATAATAAGTATTATTTAATAATAATTGATAAAATAAAAATAAATATGTGATTAGGGGAAATAGAATAGTGAATGAATGAATGGATGGATGGATGAATGCTTTTTAAAAGGCATTTACTGTTTGCCAAGCATTCAGGATGTAAATATAAAAGCAGACACATCCCCTGTTCTCAAGAACTTATATTCCAATAGAAGGAAACAACAGGGAAATCACAGCCATGATGAGTGAAGTCATTGAGTGATTGTTTGACATGATATTCCATGGAATGGCAGTGTTGATTTGGTTACCATTTACAATGGCTCACATAATTTAATCCTGGTTCCCAAAATGTGGTACAGATAGAATTTCTTTTTGCCTCAAGGTCTGAATCTCCAGAAAGGCCTAGCTTCTAGAATCTGCTTCAGGGTGGAGTTTCATAAAAGGGCAGTCAGTTTTCTGTGGGTCAAAAACATAGAGAACTCCAGAGAAGGGTGAGGTGGTTTAAAGGCAAAAGTAGATTTGGGGCCCAGAAAATGAGAAGCTATTTATGGCCAGGAGCTTAAGTGGGATATAAGAGGAGAGACTCTTTCAGACTATGGCCAGTGGGTCAGAAAATGTAGCCTAAGATGACATGAGCTTACTGGGACATAAAAGGAAAGTTCTGAACAGCTAGGAGGCACAGTAGATAGAGCACTGGACCTGGGGTCAGGAAGACCTGAGTTCAAATCTGGCCTCAGACAATTATTAGCTCTGTCACCCTGGGCAAGTCACATAACCCTGCCTCAATTTCTTCATCTGTAAAACGAGCTGGAGAAGGAAATGACAAACCACTATAATATATTTGCCCCAGGAAAACCCCAAACAAAGTCACAAAGAATTGGACATGACTTAAAATGACCAAACCACAAGAAGAAGGTGACATGAGCTTACTGGAATGTATGAGGAAAGTTCTTGCTTAAATCAACATGAGGTCCTCCAGTGTCGACCCTTTGTTCTAGCTTCATGACCTCCCTACTCCCTTTTCAACCCCAAATGTTTATAGAGTATTTTAAGGTATTGAAGACATTAGATATATGTGTTGCCTAATTTGATCTTCAAAATAATCCTACAAGATAGATGCTATCATTGTCCCTATTTCATAGATGAAGAAACTTAGATTCAGTGACGTTTAAGCAACTTTCCCAGGGTTAAGTGACTTGCCCAAAGTCACAAGGTAATGTTAGAGGCAAGCTGTATCTGCTCTTCCACGCTGCATCCCTTGACCTCTAAGACTCTTACTTTACAAATGGATTTCCATTTCTATGAAGTTTGTCATGAACTCTTATTTCAATAGGTTTTCAATAGGTTATTTAAATTTCATCAGTTGGTGTAAATGGAGTAAATCAAAGTAATATTGAAGTAAAGTTTAAAAAAATGAAATAAATTTGTTCAATCTTGAATGATTGGAGTTCAGAGGATAATAGAAACTATTCTACCACCTCAGTCATCACCTATATCTGCCAACTTCAATTGACCTGAGAACATTCCCTTACACCTAGCACATAATGGCTAGTTATTTTTGGTGTGGTTAGAAAATGAGCTGTTCTTGTTAAGTTATTTAGTCTGTTTTTCAGTCATGTCTGACTCTTTTGACCCTATTTGGAGTTTTCTTGGCAAGGATACTGGAGTGGTTTGCCACTTCTTTCTCCAACTCATTTTGCAGATGAAGAAACTGAGGCAAACAGGGTGAAATGACCTTCCCAGGGTCACACAACTGGTAAGTGTCTGAGGCCAGATTTGAACACATGATGTTGAATCTTCCTGACTCCAAGGCCCAGCAATCTATCCACTGCACCCCCACCTTCTCTCTTTTGCTAACAGTAATCACATATTATTGATTGGTTTTGCTGATTGATTTTTATCTTCCTCCTCTTTTTCTTCTTAAAATTCTTTTTTGTGACTCTCTGGGAGGGTGAGAAATACATGGAGAAAAATAGGCAATGTAAAAATAAAATATTTCAATTAAAATGTATTTTTAAAATAGTCCTTGTTTTGGCTCAGCTATCCTATCTTCCATGGTGTGTTGTGAGGGTGAGAAAGCAGCAGCTGTGGTCAGTAGATCTGAAGAATGCTGGGGCTGCCTTCAGCTAGTAGATAAAAGCAAAGAGGGGCAACATTTTCACTGCTGGTGTTTCTTCGACTCTATAGGCCCTGATAATGCTTGGAGGAGAGAGAAAGAAGAAAAATCTATGGAGCTTCATTGCAATGAGTTATGTGGCTATAAGAGTGAGGTGTACCTCCCAAAATGAGAGACTTAAGTGTTTTCTTGGTGCTATATTGGGGAGGGGAAGAGGATGTGGCACTAGTTTGAGCTGCCCAAAGCCTTTGACTCTGAACATTGTCAAGATTTTGGAAGATTTTCTTTATGAAAATAGAATCTCAAGAAGAGGGAGTAGATTAATAAAGGTTAAAGAATAGTGAGGTGTGAGGAGATTGAAGAGGCATACAGGGAAGAGACAACAGGGAAACCAAGTCAACATGAAAGGGACTGAAGTCCTGAGAATAACTTTGAAAAGCCATGCTTTCTTTCTGTATCAATCCCACATAAAAAACAGTTTAGAATCAATGGAATTATATCACCAAGTCAAAATTACATACAAAGATGTTTCCACTGTAGCTACCATCTGCTCTTGTGCATAAAGTACCAATTGCTAGAATATGCCTTTTAAAAGAAAGAACTAATGTGGTAAACATTTTAGGACTTTGAAATCGGGCCCTAGGGTAAAATGAGATATTTCCTTCCCAGCAATTTTCTTGGAAATTACTTCATAGAACATTAGACAGACCTATAACCCAGTGAAAGGACCATAAACATATTCCGGAGCCTAATATGAATGATTTCTATATTGCCTACACCTGTGTCCCCTCCCCATTACTTTGAATAAATTAGAGTTGCCTTACTGTCATCTCCATTACACTAAAATTCTCCCTGTGGTTTGTGCTTACCTATCTGTTTTATTGGTTTCCCCGATAGAATACAAGCTCCTTGAGGGAAGAGACGGTTTTGTTTTTGTCTTTGTGTCTCTGGTGCCTAGCAGAATGTCCTGCGCGTACCAGGTACCTGATAAATTTGTCCTGCTATTGTTGAGTTTGTGACCATTGATGAATTACCAACACTAAAAACCTCTGGGCCTCTATTTGCTCTCCTGTGTAATGGGGGTGATAAAATACCTGTCTCACTTTCCAGATGAGATAAGGGATGCAGAAAAAAGTGCTTTGAAGAGTCAGAAGTGTTATCCCAATGTTAGGCATTAACATTATTTTCTCATTGGCTTCCATTAGGACCACAGATGTGTTTTCCCTTGAGGAGAATAAAATGACCCCAGCACATAAGAAAAAAAAAAGCTTCTTAAGAACAGTCACATCACTTGAGGGAACAGGATGCACTTATTGTAAGGTGCCATCAATAAATTGAATTCTCCTTCAGCAGCCCTGAAAGAGGACTTTGTCAAGTGGGCGGTCAGCCAATTCTCATCATCTCTAGTGTGCTCACGGGCTCTTTTGTCTACACAGCCAAGTAGACCAAGGTATTATACCAGGTGGTCACAGGTGCTCCTTTGGACCCCACCAAGGAAATATAAGCTTGCTAATTGGCAGTAAGGTATTTCTGCCCCCTCCCTCGGAAAACCACTCTGCTTTGATAATTCTGTTTAATTATTTGCTCTCCTGTAGAAAGACAATGAGGTTTTACGGTGGTCCAAATGTAGCACCAAAGCTGCACTTTCATTGCTGAAAATGTAGATACTCATTTATATAGAGAGATACACACATATGTATGTGAATATATTCATATAAATATGTACACACATATATGTATATATACATATGTGTGTGCACATAAAGATCTGATACAGTGGGGAGAGAGGGGATGTGTGAGGGAAGAGGCTTGAATGTAATAACTTTTCCTTCTCTTTTCTTCTGTTTTGGCTCAAATTCATTTGTATGCTAAGTCAAGAAGATGTTGGGCTTTGATAACCTCATGTTATGTAGTCACCTGAGTTAGAGAACAATAGTCTCTACCAAAGACATAGTATGGTCAAGAGGAAAGGACTTAATCAATGCCCTGGAACTGAAATCAGGAAGTTCTGAGCTTAAATTTTTCCCCAAACACGTCCTGGCAAACCGCTTAACCTCTTTCTGCATCAGTTTCCTTCTATAAAATGGAGATAATAATAACACCTACCTCCCAGGGTTGTTGTGAAGATCAAATGAGGTAATACTTATAAAGTACTTAACACAGGGCCTGGGACATAGTAGGTGCTTAATAAATGCTTGTTCCCTCCCTCTCCTCCCTTCCCCTTTAACTTGAGGAAAATCTGCTTGGCTTTTATTATATGAATATGGACTGGCTAGGAGTTACTGGGGAGTTATGAGTCTGCTCTTAAGGAGTTAGAGAGTTTTCTAGTCACCACACCCAGGCAGATTGGCCCTGCCCTTGGTCCTAAAGAATTGAAACCCAGGAGTTGGTAGCAGGAGGAATGTCAGAGGAATAGACACAGTGGAGACCAGAGCAGCCCAGTAGGGAAATTCCTCCTAGGAGGGGCACTGCCAAAAATCATGACTAGGTGTAATAAGAGTGGGGCAATGATATTACCAGCCCTGCAGTGTCAGAGATATGATATGCCCTGCCCACAGACATTCCCCTCATGTGTGACTATTTTTTCTCCTAATGGCATATCTGTATCAGAGTGTGCCTTGAGTACATGGTAAGAATGTTCTGTGGCTCCCTTACTGTGTTGTTTCAGGAATAGCATAGTAAGATTCAAATCCTCCCATCTCCAACACTTAAAACCTGTGTGAACATGAGTAACCCATTTCACTGCTGTGTCCCAGTTTTCTCATCTGTAAAATGGGAGAGGTTGGACTGGAAGGATTCTAAGGCCATCTGTGGCTCTAAATCTATGCTCTTATGATTTTATAAGACTTGATTCTATTCCTTATGTCAAAATCTTAAATTTTAATTTGTATTATATTTAATCTTTGTAATCCTAGCACACCTAGCACAGGGCCTGATACACAGTATGTATTTAATGATGTTAATTGACTGAATGAATGATTGTATGCATGCCTGTGTGTGTGTGTGTGTGAGAGAGAGAGAGAGAGAGAGAGAGAGAGAGAGAGAGAGAGAGAGAGAGACAGAGAGAGACAGAGAGAGACAGAGAGAGAAAGAAAGACTTAAATCCAGGTCATACTTTTAACATATGCTATCTGTGTGATCTTGGGCAGCTTAATTTAAACTTTGAGAACCCATAGCAACTCTCTAGAAAGAGTAGCTGACCTCCATTGGTGGATAGAAGTTCCTTCACACTGGGAGTTCCCTCTATTGATGACATCATGTAGCTAGGACACCCCCTCCCCACTTGTATATTGCATTCAGACACATATGTATGCTGCACCAAATTCAATATATGAAAAGCAAAGTATTCATTGCCCACCAGGGCAGATTTTTCTTTTAAAATAGGTGGTTTTGCATGTATTTTACTGTGATTTACTTAGGTCTCTTTCAGAAGCTGTACAGACAAAAGTAAAAGGGAGGGAGGGAATAAACATTTATATAGTGCCTACTGTGTGCCAAGCACTGTGCTAACCACTTTGACAAATATTATATCATTTGATCCTTACAGCTCTGTGAGATAGTTGCTATTATAACTCCCATTTTACAGGTGAGGAAACTGTAGCAAACAGAGGCTTAAGTCCTTAGGGTTGCATAGTTAATAAATAACTGAGGCTGAATTTGAACTCAGGACTTCTTGAGTCCAGGCCCAGAACTCTATCCATTGTGCTACCAGCTGCTTCTGATACAAGGGTTAAGCCAACTTAATCCAATTATTTTATTTTATTTGTTGTAGAGAAGTGTTATTTTTATATCACATTATTTCTGAATGTATCCCTGCCTTAAACAGTCTGTCATCCTCTGGAAGAAAGAATAAAAAAGAAAGATAACAAAAGTAGTTCAGGAAAACTAGCCAATACATCACCCAAATCTGACTGTATATGCCACATTTTATGCCAGTAGCTTCCTTCTCTGCAAAGAAAGGAGGGAAAAGCATTTCCTCATCTCTTTTTCAGGGACACATTTAGTCATGATAACTGCACCTCATTCAGTTGTGATTTTTTTCTTTTTCTCCCCATTGGTATTATTGTTGTCCTTGTGTATATTGTTTTCTCAGTTCTGCTTACTTGACTTTAAATCAAGTCACATAAATCTTCCCAGATTTCTCTTTATCCCTCACATTCATCGTTTCTTATTGCACAATAATACTCCATCATATTCGTTTACCACAATTTCTTTAGTCATTCTCCAACTGATGGACATCTTACTTTGTCTATAGATATCACAAGAAGTGTCATTTTGAATATTTTGGTGCACATAAGATATTTTTTTCTTTCCTTGACATCCTTGGTTTATATGTGTAGCAGTGAGATTTCAGGGCCAAAATGACCTGGATGTTTTAGTCCCTTTTTTTATCTTAAGTACTTGGAGATTTAAAGAGAGAGAGAGAGAGAGAGAGAGAGAGAGAGAGAACTTGCCTGATCATTAAGAAATTTAGCAAGAAATTGTATTTTCTTATCTTTTTATTATTTTATTGATATTTATTATTCTCTTTTTTATTGTCTATTATTATAATAAACAATTCCATTTATGATTTCTAGCTGTGTTTTCCCTCAGCTCCAAGGCAGTTGTGGCATGTCATTGTCGATGTCTGGTGTTCCACAACCTTTGACACTGGAACCCTAGAGAGAATGGGGAAAAGGCTTCCACAGTGTTTCCAAAGGATGCAGCTGTCACTTTTTGTTACACAAAGTCATCACTACCCCACTAACCCAAGTATTAAAGAGTATCATGTTCAGGAAAACTGTTATGAAGAACCTCATTAAACCATAGGTTTGGCATTTTTTTGAAGGAAGTCCAGGCCCACAGTTTCACAGCATAGTGAACTTTAAGTGTGGAAATCCTTCCACTTCTATAGACCGGCTATTCATTTGAGGCAGCTCGGAGGCACAATGGATAAAGTGTCAAGACTGGGGTCAAGAAGACTCATCTTCCTCAGTTCAAATCTAGCCCTAGACACTTACTAGCTGTGTGACCCTAGGCAAGTGACTTCACCCTGTTTGCCTCAGTTTCCTCATCTGTAAAATGAGCTGGAGAAGGAAATGACAAACCGAATGTTTTTGCCAAGAAAACCCCAAATGGGGTCACAAAGAGTTGTACGTGACTGAAATGACTGACCCACAACCACAACTCATCGGTAGATGGAACGTATGGAAGGCAAGTGCCTTACCCATAGCTGCACAATATTCATCAAATGCAGAGTTTGAATCTACGTCTTCTTGACTCTAAGCATGGCCCTCTATCTACCATGTCACTGCACATCACCAGGAACCAGTAATATAGGAAAGCCAATCATGTCTCTTGTGGAACTGGTGATAGATAAAGCTAGTCTTTCTCTGGAGCACAGCCTCAACATGTATCTTATCCCATTTCCTTCTTGTTATGACATTTAAAATATAATAGTCTACTTGAAAGAACAAAGTTATTTATGTTTCACATGGAAAAGTAATCATGGAGATGGCAGGCACATGGCAAAGTATGGCCAATTGATTTAATTTACTGGCACATTTGGCTGAATTGGCCCAAGATAAAATGCATTTCCATCATGGTCCTCCCCACCTCCTCCTTTCTGCAAGTATGCTCTCTGGCTTTCCATGGTCAGGTTATAACCACTTCCTCCCTTACCATCACCCATATGCACTCACTACCCTTTGACCCCTGCCCATTTTCTTCTTAGTAGGAAAGGTGGAATAGGAATAAGGGTTGTAAGGCAGCAGGGTTCCCACAGGTAGAGGATGGCCAATCAGTGACTGGCAAGGAGGGGGAAAGAGGAGAGGGTATTGGCAGGAAGCATAGAGGTGGAGTCTGGAGCAGGGAGATTGCAGGCATCATTGCTCAGAGTCAATGAATTTATAGATCCAGTAACCCCCCCCTCCACCCCCCGCAACAGATGAAGGATTGTCTCTTACCTCATCATGCATAGGCATCCACCCATCCCTACACATAGGAACCAGCATTGTTGCTTTTTCTCTCCCAGGAGGAAGACGTCCATGTTCTACAGGAAGCCTTTCTAGGTTCCCCAGCTGATAGCATCAGATGACTTTTAATCCACTCTGCTTATATCTTTAATGATATTTTTGGAGAGCAGACACCTGTGTTATTGCCTTTCTTCATGTCCCCAACACTTAGCACAGTGCTTGGCATATAGTAAGCATTTAATAAATGCTGTTGCCCAACTAACAGATTTAAGATTTATATATACTCAGATACTGAAATGGTTGAGTGGATCTGTCATCTCATCAATTTAAGAATGCCTTCCATTGATACAGGACAAAATCTACCTATGCCTGTCACTCTTATCCATATGCTACCTAAACTTACACTGGGGGCTGTCCTTCCAGTATCCCCATGGTAGCAGTAGAGCACTTGGGCTGTCCACTGGCCTTTTGCTATGTGACCAGCCCAAATCCAGCCTCAGATTCTTACTAGCACTGTTATCTTGGGCAAACCATTTAACCCCTCTCTGCCTCAGTTTCCTCATCTGTAAAATGGGGACAATAACAGTACCTACATCCCACAGTTATTGTGTGGATAAAATGATATTTTTAAAGCACTTTACAAATCTTAAAACATTATATAAATGCTAACTATTGTGATTATTATTATTACTCCCATTACTAACACAGACATATGCATATCTAAATCACTGCAGATGACACCACCTCTATGGAATCAGGATTCCTATAAAATGTATATATCACTTTAGCATACTTTCAGATATTTTCAGCACCATCTTATAGCATTTCCTTTTAAAGGATCGAGTTCCTTGCCTCTGTATCTGCAGTCCAAGCCTAGTGCCTGGTGCATAGTAGGTACTTAATCAACACTTGCTGATTAATTGTTTGATTTTCCTATTGGCAGTAGCCTTCTTTCCATTTTCCCAGGTAAGCCTAGTTATCACTTCCTGGCCATTCTAGAGAGCCTCCTTCTGGAAAATTGGATTAGCTCATGATAGATCATGGCTGTCTTTTTGTTGTCAGTTTTTCAGAAGCCAGAGTGTGGCTTTGTTGAAAAGCACTGTTTCAGATAACAGGTTTTTAATTATTCATATTTAGTACGCTTTCAGACCACAATTTTGTCCAGAACTGTAACTAGTTATTTTGGCACCTGGGACAGGCTTCACAAGACCTACCATGAGGCAAACAGTGCAAAACAGATTTTTTTTTAAATGACAAATTCAGCAAGGTTAGTAGAGAGGAACACAGAGAGAGATCACAGAACACCAGTTCCTATGGCAAGAAATCCCAGGATTACTTGAAGTCACTATAGAATCATGAAGATGTTCAATCATGTCTGACTCTTCATGACCCCATTTGGACTTTTCTTGGCAAATATACTAGGGTGGTTTTTCCTTTGCTTCTCCAGCTCATTTTACAGATGAGGAAACTGAGGCAAACAGGGCTAAGTGACTTGCCCAGGGTGAAATAGTATCTGAGTATCTGAGGCCAGATTTGAACTCAGAAAGATGAGTCTTCCTGTCACTCTAGCCACTGTACCACCTAGCTGCCCCATAAGTTTTTGTTGTTGCTGTTCATTTATTTCAGTCACGCCCTGACTTTTCATGACCCCATTCTTGGCAAAGATACTTGAGTGGTTTTCCATTTTCTTCTCCAGATCATTTAACAGATGAGGAAACTGAAGAAAACAGGGTTAAGTGATTTTCCCAGGGTCACATAACTAGTAAGTGTCTGAGGTCAGATCTAAACTCATGAAAATGTATCTTCCTGACCCCAGGCTTGGCACTCTATTCACTGTGCCACCTAGCCATCCTAAAAATGTGGTTGTTGTGTAGTGATTTCTGACTCTTCATGAACATATTTGGTTTGTTTGTTTTTGGCAAAGATGATGCAGTGGTTTGCCATTTCTTCCTCCAACTCATTTTACAAATGAGGAAACTGAGGTAAACAGGGTTAAGTGACTTTCCCAGGGTCACATAGCTAGTAAATGTCTGAGGTTGGATTTGAACTATCCATTTCGCTATCCAGCTGCCCATCATGAAGATAGTAAACAATAAATACTTGTTGATTGATCAGGGAAAATACCATCTTTAGCTTAATATTTTACTTACTTATTATTGCTAATTAGATGCTAAGCACATTTTATCCTATGCTACTGAAAGTGTAAAAGCTAACAGCACCCTAGAATTTTTAATGTCTTACACAAAGCTCTAGTTGCCAATGCCTAGTTATGTGTCTAACCTGGAAATAGGCACATGCATAGCACTTCGAGCCAGAGTCAGTGGACTTTTTCCCAATTCAAGGAACAGGTTCACCCTTTACAATACCTTCAGAAGTGTACATAGATGTGAAAACAGAAAGAATAAGTGCAAGAGGCTCATTACAACTTCCAGTATGCTGAACCTGAGACAATTCACAATGCAACTGTTCTGGAGTATTTGCATATAATCCTTCAGCAAATACGCATTGTATCCAGCTCTGGAGTGCCACACACTCCAGACATAAGTACCATTAATTAAATAATGCACTCAGCACTCTCTGGGAATCATTAATTATAAAAGGTAGCTGACTCTGAGGCTGATTCCCAGGCTCCACTTTAACAGGAGTGCAATAACTTAGCGCCAAAGGAAATATTTGAAGAAGGTCACCTTCCAAGCCATGGGAAGCTGTGACTGTCAAAGAAAGTAAATGACAAAGCTGCCTGATCCAAGCCTTCCTTTTAACATCACTTGAAATGGTGTGGTGGGCTGAAAAGCTAGATGGAGAGAGCAATGTTTTAGATTGCACAGTTACTTTCTTCTCAAAATCCATTTCTCCCAAGTAAGAAGCAAGTAAATAGGAAGTAATTTTTTTTTTCCATTTCAGCTGAATATCAGGGAAAGGTAATATCAGTGGAAGATTCAGGGACAAAGAAAGCCCACTCTTTGCAAGCTTGGCCCAAGGTTGAAAGTCTAGGTAGCTGCTCTCTGCAACCTGGACTTGGGGGATAGACTGCGCTTCCCTTGGAAGATGAGGGCACCAGCAGGAGACTAAAACCTGATATGAGAACATGCAACTTAACTTCAGGGTGAAGGATAGTAAGTGGTCATGTAAATTTTCTTGTATTACACAAGTTTCCCCTTTCAGATAACACCTATCACACTGTAAGATATGGGCCATATCCTGTAAGGTATCCTAAGAGTACCATAGGCTAGAGAAGTAGTTGAGACCTTGATCAGGGTATTTCAAAGGCTATGCCAAGCATTGGATTTCTCATCCTCACCTTGATGGTTTATTCATATCTCATAGGATGGAACTAACAGTGGTCAACTTGGAAACAAAAACATTTGCCTAATGAGCCCTGACACTGGCCCTGGCATGGGCTCATGATACTAAGCCACACTCCCACCCCAACCACACATTTCACAGTATGGCTCCCAGCTTCCTCATGGAATCCAGTGTAATGAAAACATGAAATGGAACATTCTAATTGGAAGCAAACACTTTTTCTTCATCCTGGGAAGGCTGCTGTTATGAATTAATGTGCTCAGATTGCCACTTAGAAGTTATTTAGAGTTGGCAGACTAACAGAGAACTTGCTACATCATCCTTATTTTCATTCTTGAGTTACTTGGTTTTTGATTACAGCACTTACTGTTATATTTTATGAGAATTGCATAATGAGAGAAGTGGTTTATTATTTTTTGTGTGTCATAAAAGGCATTTATTAAAATTCCTTTTTTAAAATATTTTTTAAAATTAATAAATTTATTTTTCGTTTTAAACATTTAACATTCAACATTTCAACATTTACTTCCACAAGATTTTGAGTTCCAAACTTTCACCCCATCTTGCCCCTCCCCCCAATCCCAAGATGGCATGCATTCTGAATACCCCTTCCCCTAGTCTGCCTTCCCTTATATCTCTCCCCCCTTCTCCTATCCTCTTCCCCTTCTATTTTCCTGTAGGGCAGGATAGATTTCTGTACCCCATTTCCTGTATTTATTTCCCAGTTGCATATAAAAACATTTTTTTTAAACATGTGTTTTTAAAACTTTGGGTTCCAAATTTTCTCCCTTCCTCCCTACCCACCCACCCTCATTGAAAAGGCAAGCAACTCAATATAGGTTATACATGTGCAGTTATGCAAAACACTTCCATAGCATATATGTTGTGAAAAACTAACTCTATTTCCCTTAATCCTATTCTGCCCTCCTCCAGTTATTCTATTCTTTCTTTTGACCCTGTCCCTCCTCAGAAGTATTTGCTTCTGATTACCCCAATTCCCAATCTGCCCTCCTCTCTATCATCCCCCTACTCTCCTGTCCCCTTTCCCCCCTATTTTCCTGTAGGGTAAGACAGATTTCCATACCCAATTGAGTGTGTGTGTTATTCCCTCCTTAAGTCAAATCCTATGAGAAAAAGATTCGCTCATTCCCTCTCACCTTCCCCCATTTCCCCTCCACTGTAAGAGACTTTTCTTCTCTGCTTTTTTTGTGAGATAATTTATCCTGTTTTACCTCTCCCTTTCTCCTTCTCCTAGTATAATCCTCTCTCACCCCTTAATTTTACTCTCCAGATATGACCCCTTCATCTTCAACTCACCCTGTGCCCTCTATCTATTTATCTATCTATCTATCTGTCTATCTATCTATCTATCTATCTGTATACATACACATATATGTTAATATATATATATATATATATGTATACATACATATAATTTTTTCCCTCCAATTACCTTAATACTGAGAAAGGTCTCATGAGTTACAAATATCATCTTTCCATGCAGGAATGTAAACAGTTCAACCTTAATAAGTCTCTTATGATTTCTCTTTCCTGTTTACCTCTTCATGTTCCACTTGAGTCTTGTATTGGAAAGTCAAATTTTCTATTTAGCTCTGTTCTTTTCATCAAGAATGTTTGAAAGTCCTCTATTTCACTGAATGACCATTTTTTCCCCTGAAGGATTATACTCAGTTTTGCTGGGTAGGTGATTCTTGGTTGTAGTCCTATCTCCTTTGCCCTCTGGAATATTATATTCCATGCCCTGTGGTCCCTTAATGTAGAAGTTGCTAAATCTTGTGTTATCCTGATTGTATTTCCACAATACTTGAATTGTTTCTTTCTGGCTGCTTGTAATATTTTCTCCTTGACCTGGGAACTCTGGAATTTGGCTACAATATTTCTAAGAGTTGTCCTTTGGGGATCTCTTTCAGGAGGAGATTGGTGGATTCTTTCAATTTCTATTTTGCCCTCTGCTTCTACAGGGCAGTTTTCCTTGATAATTTCTTGAAAGATGATGTCTAGGCTCTTTTTTGGATCATGGCTTTCAGATAGTCCAATAATTTTTAAATTCTCTCTCCTGGATCTATTTTCCAGGTCAGTTGTTTTTCCAATGAGATATTTCACATTGTTTTCTAATTTTTCATTCTTTTGGATTTGCTTTACAGTATCTTGATTTCTCATAAAGTCACTAGCTTCCAATTGTTCTATTCTAATTTTTAAGGAAGTATTTTCTTCAGTAATCTTTTGGACTTTCTTTTCCATTTGGCCAAGTTTGCTTTTTAGGGCATTCTTCTCCTCATTGGCTTTTTGGATCTCTTTTGCCATTTGGGTTAGGCTATTTTTAAGGTGTTATTTTCTTCAGTATTTTTTGGGGTCTCCTTTAGGAAGCTGTTGACTTGTTTTTCATGATTTTCTTGCATCACTCTCATTTCTCTTCCCAGTTTTTCCTCTACTTCTCTTACTTGCTTCTCAAAATCCCCTTTGAGCTCTTCCAAGGCCTGGGACCAATTCGTATTTTTCTTGGAGGCTTTGGATGGAGGAGCTTTGACTTTGTTGTCTTCTTCTGGTTGTATATTTTTATCTTCTTTGTCACCAAAGTAAGATAATATAGTCTGACTCTTTTTGCGCTGCTTACTCATGATCCTGGTCAATTACTTGAGTTTTAAACTCTTTGTTAAGGTAAGAGTCTGCTTCCAATGTGGAGAATGTACTGTCCCAAGCTTTGGGGGGTTGTACAGTTGTTTTCAGAGATACTTCTAGGGACCAGTAAATTTTCAGTTCTTCCAAGGTGGTATGATAAGGGGTGAAGTGTTTCCTCTCCACAGCCACAACAAGCACCACCAGGCCAGCACTCCTGCTCACCCAGGACTACCCCTCAGAACTGTGACCCAGATCCAAGCACAGGCAAAGCAATAGATTCCTTCCTCAGCACTGGCAAAGAGATCCCCTCTGATCAGCCACTCGATTCCCCCTCAGTCTGTGGTCTGGAAGCTCAGGAGGCAGCCGCTGCCCTAGTGGCCACGCTCGGGACTTGCGGCTGAGACCTAGCTCCTTCTCTCACCGCAGTCACAGACTTTTCCCACTGACCTTCTAAGTTGTCTTTGGCGTTCTTGGGTTGAGAAGTCTGGAAACCACCACAGCTGCCTGCGATTCAGCCAGGGTCACTGTAGCCTACATGCCCACACCACACTGGGCTCTCTCCCTGCCCACAATGATATACCTTTCTAATCAACCATCCAGGTTGTCTTGGGCTGGAAATTTGTTTCACTCTGTCTTTTTGTGAGTTCTGCTGCTTTAGAATTTGTTTAGAGCCAATTCTTTTTACAGATATTTGGAGGGGTTTGGGGGAGAGCTCAATAAGTCACTGCTTTCACTCCGCCATCTTTGCTCCCTATTATTTTTTTTTGAAAGGCTGACAAACCAGATTCATTGATTTCTGCTTTTGGAAGATGGCTCAAGTCATTTCTTGTGTACAAAGAATGACTTCATGCCTCAGTGTCTGTCTATGCCATAGGTCATAGAGCAAAGAAAGAAAAATTGAAGAGTTACTTTAAATGAGTTGTTTTAAAAAGTTCATCTTTGACCAAGGGTGGGATTTCTACATGTTGGTGTCATAGATCTGGGTTTTGTTAACAATTTCTATTGTGTTGGTTAAAAAAAAGACTGTGAGCAGTCCATCTTTGTGCAATGGCCACCATCTTAATTATCTTAAAATGGATAGTGACCAATATTCATTAGCAAAGACACTAATTGATGTCCTCTTTTGCCTTACCAGGTCAAATGGGCATTCATTCTACCTAGTTCTGGTTAATGAATGCTGAAGGCACAAACCTTCAACAACAAGAAAAAACAAAAAAAAAGTAGTCTCTGTCTTTTTTTTTTAGCATTAAACTAGATGTTTTTTAATCATTTGGACATTTGTGTTTAATGTTTGAATTTTTACATGATTTCCTGTGGCATACTTTGTAGCTCTTCTCATCCTCAGAAAATGGCTGAATTGAAACAAAGGGCTCTTTTGACCTTGCTACCATAATTCTACAGTTGCTGCATGGTAGGGAAACACTGAGAACTATAGTCCTCAAAGAACTGAAATGATGAATCTTCCAAAGGGCAGTAGAGATGAAGACATACCATGGGGGTTGGGCAACACGTAATATATGAGGAATTATCAGGGGAAAGGAGGAAGAAGGATCAAACACATGTAGAATCAAAAAAAGAAAATGGGTTAAGCAATTGCTGAGTGCATGGGATAACCAATGGACAGCCCACATTCTTTTCTAGCATCTTCATGATAACAGGAGAATTGAAGAAAGATGACTAGCACATTGAGTATATCCTCTGTGGTGAACTTATGAGAGGGCATGGATATAAGATGTCTAGGATGGGCAAGCATGAATGGATTGCCAGCTGTATCATTGATGAGAGTGCCCACATTGATTAGATCATGGAGCCCTCAGAGTAAACTGGCTGTGTCCAGAAATTAAGTCAAATTCATTTTTGTAAGAGACATTTGTCTGCATTATCAGCTCTACAATGAGTCACCACCACCACCACCCATACACCCCTAAATGGTAGAATCTTGGAGGTAGAAGAGACTCCAGAATCATCATGGTGTAGGGGAAAGAGCTAAAGTCCCGAGCTGAAATCCCAGCTCAGATTCTTGCTAGCCTTTGGCGGTGGGTAATTGACATTATCCATCTAGATTCCAATTTTCTCAGCTATAAAACCAACTAGTCACTCTCAAAGGTCTTTTTCAACTCTCAACCCTATCTTTCTGGGTTTAAACCCTAGCTGAAAGATAGATTCCTCTGATAGCATGCACTCCAAGTGGTTATCTAACCCCTACTCAAACTCTCCATAGGATCATAGACTTAGAGCTGCAAGAGACCTTGGAGTCTGATGCCCTCATCTTATAGTTGAGGACTCCGAGGCAGAGATAAGTCAAGTGCCTTGTCCAGGTTGCACAGCTAGTTTCTGAGGCAGGATTTGAACTCATCTTCCTGACTTGAAGACCAGTGCCTTAATGGGAAATATATTACCTTACATGTTGCATGTAGCCTTTGTTCCTGAAATCATGCATGTAAGGAATGGGTGAAGGCTGTATACATTGCTGGGAATTTACACTCTTGTGCTCACTTGCATGGGCTCGATCTCAGGCCTGAGTTTTACTTTCCAAATCCTTTCTTCATGAGTGATTAGATGATTAGATTAGATTAGTAGAACTCCCAAATCCATTGCCACAGAGAATCCTGGGAATTCAGTGGTGCAAGCTTCAATTCTAATGCTAGATGCTAAGAGCCATTGTTATATGCAGGGGTGGGAAATGAGGGCTAGTGTGATCTAAGATCATGGATTTAGAGCTAGAAGAGATTTTAGAGATTTTCTAGTCCAGTAGCTTCATTTCACACCTGAAGAAACTAAGACTCAGAAAGGATAGTTGATTTGCCCAGGTCCACATAGCAAATAAGTGTCAGAGGCAAGATTTGAACCTATATTCATCACTCTGGTCACTATACCATGCTGTCTTTCTGTCCATAGTTACACAGAAAATAAAGTAGAGAGTTGAGTTTTGAACCCAGATCCTCTAGTTCCATACCCCGCTATACCACCCAGTTTTGTTTTTGAAAAGTGTGGCTTTCAACAAGTAAGGAAATAGTGAGGTTGTACCAGCCATGATTTCTTTGAGCAGTGAGGCTGTGTTAGGTGTCAGCAGCCCTGTTTATATAGTGAATTATACCCATACATAACCTCATAGTGCAACCTTAAAATCTTAAATCAGAAAAAAACCACTGCACCATTTTTCTTTACCCTCTTCAGTTATGCTGTCTCCCCATGATTTATCTCATACTCATAATAAAACAATGAAGATGGTTGGCCAGCTTCTTTTAAGGTCTATGTAGCAAAGGCATCTCTGCTTTCCCAACATTGGGCTGATGTTATGATGTAAAACCCTAAGACACTACTTTCACCACCAATTGTTGCTACCACTAGCCACAACTCTATGCCATAATTAGCCCAGTAGGAAATACATAAGGAATCTCAAACCCAGTACAAACTGTGACATTTCTGCAAAGAAATGGAAGGTCAGAGTTGATAAAAGCCATGGAATTTCCATTCAAAGTTTGAGACTCTCAAGTACTCATCTGTGATGCAAAGTCACCAGCAACCACTTGAAGAAGAAACATTTCTTCTAAATAATTGTGTTCTTACCCTCCCCTAAATTCTATATGACAGAACAGAGCCTTGATCATGTCTATTTATCTCTCCAGTACACAGTAGAGACTAGATTTGAGGCTGGAAGGATCTTAAGGAGCAGAGATGAGGAGGGAGTGAATTCCAGGTATGGAACTCCATTGCTTTGCTTATAGTAGGCAAATAATGAATGCTAGTCAAATTTGTCATAGGATTTAGAGCTGGAAAGGGCAATAGAGATCATGTGGCCAACTCCCCCTCCCTCATTTTGGAGAAAGGGAGACTGAGGCCCAGAGAGATGAATTAGCTTACCAAAGGTAACACAAGTAGCATTAAATGGAGCAGTCAAACGCTCTGAGTCCAAATCCAGTGGCACCACTTGGTGAAGGAAGAGTGAATTTCAGGTATAGGAGAAAAGACTAAGCAAAGGGAGAGAGATGACAAATGGAAAGTCAAGTTTGGGAAAGAGCTTTTAGGCCAATTTGGCTGGGGTATGTGGGGGGAGGTAGAGGGAAGTTTCACAAATTAAGGCTGGAAAGGCAAACTAGAGCCAAACTCTGGATGACTTTATACTTGAGGTGAAGGAGTTTATATTCTTTCCTAGAGACAATAAGTAGCCACTGAAGATTTTTAAGCAGGTGAGCCTTCTGTGCCTTAAGGTGTTAATTTTGGCAGCTGTGTGAGGCTAGACTCTGGTAGAATATGGTATTGAATATATAGAAATCATTAAAAGCCTAATTCCTGGGTGAAAATGTGAGCAGCTGTTAGCCACCTAGCTCTACTTCCTTAGAATACCTCGGGTATCAGTCATTGGGCTCTTAAATATATATTTATTTTGTCCTTAGTTATCTTTTAAAAATATATTTTGGGTTTTGTCCAGACTTGTGATTTCACTTATGTTGGTGATACCCTCAGTTGATGGACATTGGCAGTCGATCTTTCTGTGGCACTGATTGGTTGAGTGACTTCCCTTTATTCATATTGCAATATTTGTCAAAGGTGGACCTTGAACTCAGGTCTCCTTGTATTCAAGGCTGGTTCTTTGTCTGCTGTACCATGATGGCATCATGTGACATTGGAGAAAAGTGGCTTTGAAGTCAGGGAACATAGGTTCAAACCCCAATCAACTTCTTACTATCTGTGTGGCCAAGTCAATTTCTTATTCTCAACTTCCTCATCTCTAAAATGAGGTCACAAAGAGATCTTAAAAAGGAAAAAGACCTAATTGTACAAAAATATTTATAGCAGCTCTTTTCGAAGTGACCAAGAACTGGAAATCAAGGAGATGCCTATCAATTGGAGAATGGCTGAACAAGCTGTGGTATGTGATTGTGGTGGAATATGATTGCACTATAAGAAATGATGAGCAGGATGATTTCAGAAAAAAAAAAACCTGGAAAGATTTACATGAACTGTTGCAAAATTAAATGAACAGAACCGGAGAACATTGTATACAGTAACAACCACAGCGTACAATGAATTGTGAATGACTTAGCTTTTCTCAGCAATACAATGATCCAAGACAATCTCAAAGAATTCATGATGAAGCATCCTATCCTTCTCCAGAGAAAGAATTGATATTGGCTGAATATTGTCTGAAGAATGCTATTTCACTTTATTTCTTTCATTCTTTTTTATTTGAGTCTTCTTGTGAAAATGACTAATATTGAAATATTTTACATGATTGCACATGTATTATCTATATCAGATTGCTTACTATCTTCAGGGAGGGGACAGGAGAGGGAGGGAGGAAAGGATAGACTTTGGAACTCAAAACTTAAAAAAAATGTTAAAAATTGTTTTCACATGTAATTGAGGAAAAATGAAATATAAAAATGAATAAATAAAATGAAGGGGTCAGACTTAATTACCTCTATAGTCCTTTCTCCTCTAAATCTATGGTGCCTGATTTTTCTGATATAGATGTACTATATTATCCCCATTAGGTAATATGTTTCTTGAGGTCAGAGCTTCTTAACTTTACCTTTTAGGATCCTTCCAAGATCTTATGGGTCCTCCATAAACATTTGAGGGCTGGTTAGTTCTACTTGTTTTGTTATGAGATTAAGAGATTATTCAATATTGTTATCTATACACTGTATATGTTGTATTGGAAAACTGGAGCCACAGGAAAACATGGGTTAGTGAATATAATTCATTTGGATGCTACAGGCTGACCTTATAGTAAAGAGTGCCCTCATAAGGAGCTTTAGCCATACATCTCCACTGGCCTATTGGATACTTTAATCTAGATGTCCATTTGCTTCTTTATTACCTCTAGGATCAGGTATCAGTTCCTCTATTTGGCTTTTAAAAACCTTCACAACCTGGCCCTAACCCATATTTCTAGTTTTGCAATATAGCATTGCCCTTTCATCATTGATCTTTCCAAGATCCATCCAAATATACCTTGCTGTTCCTCATATATAACACCCCATCTCCCAGCCCCCATACCTTTGACCTGATAATCCTCCATACCTGGAATGCATTCTGGTCTCACTTACAGCTCTTAGAAGAGCTTGATTGCTTCAAAACTCTTAGTTACTACCCACTGTATGAAATGTTTCATGATTCCCTTCCCTCAGCTGGTTTACATATGCTTATTGATGTGTGTGTGTGTGTGTGTGTGTGTGTGTGTGTGTGTGTGTGTACAATCTCCCTCAATAAAATATAAGCTTCCTCAAGGACAAGTAATGCTTCATTTTTTTTTCTTTCCATCCCTAGTATCCCACAACATGCCTGACACATAGTAAATCCTTAATATATACTTGACCACTTGTTCCAAAACCTGAAACCTGACTTGACTTTTCTTTAAAAGAAATGAGCTGTTTATTTGTCTCAACTACCTGAGCATTCATTTATTGGATAAATACTTTGGGTACACCTATCTATCAATCAATGAGCATTTATTAAGTTCTTACTTTGAACCTTGCTAATAGTGAGCACAGAGGCAAAAATAACATCCTGTTCACATTTAAGCAGCTCACATTCTTTTTTTATATATTTTATTTTCCCCAATTATATGTAAAACAATTTTTAACATTAATTTTTTTAAAATGTCAAATTCCAAATTCTCTCCCTCTCTCCATCATTGAGAAGGTAAGCAATTTGATATAGGTTATATATGTGCAATCATGGAAAACATCTTTCCATATTAAGAGCTCACATTCTAATGGCAGAGACTACATGCATATAACTGTGTATATGCAATTGGTGGCTACAAAGAGGTAAAAATTTGGGCCCTGCCTGCCAGGATCAAAAATCTAGTTGACTGATATAGTTGGGCCAATCATGGGTATAAACACAGTCTATGAGGTCCTGTGCAAGACATTGAAATTCCAAAGAAAAGAGGAAGTTGGCAGATTAAAAATCAGAGGAAAAGCACTGCAAGGAAGGCTGAAATGACAACTAATTGTCCAAGTGAAAAAGTGGTGGAGTTTGGTTTGTCATTGAGGGTCGGGGGAGGAGAAAAAGGAAGGAGGGAGAAGAAGTAGGTGACATCAAGTCGGGCCACAATGTTAAAAGACTGTAAGCAAAAGTGAACACAATTTCATCTGGGACATAAATCTGCCTGAGAACAAACTTGGGACAGAGGCTGAGAAGGGGCTCATTCATTTTCCAGGCTGTGCAGGGACCTCTAACTCAAAGTCAATAATTGTTCAAGGACAGGGTTGATAATAAATGATCAGGGAGTGACCTGTTTATAGAGCAAGTGGGACTGGGGGTGGACTGGATACTAATATTACTTGAAAAAGACACAAATTTTGGTCCCCCTGCCCTCTGGGCTGCCATGTACACTGGGATCAAGTCGCCAGCTCACTCAGACTGAGCTTCCTTAGTCTGGCAGGTTTCTAGGGCAGCTTTGAGGATGGAAAAGCCCAAGGTTTCTATGGCTAGTTGAGTAAGAGTTGCTCAGATATGCCCTATCTTGATGTGTGTGTATGGATATACAAATAAACATTTATCAAGCATCTGTTGTGCACCAGGCACTGTGCTAAGCACTGGGCATATAATTAATAAAAAGAAACAGTCCGTGCCCTCAAAGATCTTACAATCTAAAGGAGGAGACAAAACACGAAAGGAGGCAGAAAAGTCAGGGTGGGATGTGGAGGGTGGATGCCACAGGGGTATCTAGATCCATGGAGCTGAAACAAGACAGAGCAGCAGATGCAAAGTGGAATGAGCTGAGTTCAGTTTTTGCCCTCTCTAAAAGAAGACATTGGGAAGAGTTTGGTACTCCACCCTCCAGACCTGCAAACAAAGGGATAGGTTACTAAAGGAGATGGTTTCAGTCAAGGCTTCAGCTAGCAACTTTGTGGTGAGCATATCTTGTAAAATGCATCTTGTTTCATGGAGTTGAAACCAGTCAGAGCAGCAGATGCAAAGTGAAGAGAGAGAGTGGAGGAAGAGAAGGAGGACAAGGAGAAGAGATCTCCATGTATCCATATAAATACACATACATATGTGTATGCACATGTGTATATATACATATATACCTATATGTATGGATATGAGTACATATATGCATATACATACCTATATGTACATATATGTGTGCACATGCCTTTTTAGATATATGTATATATTTTAAAACAAGCAACATATTTCTTTTTAGAATTTTTATTTATTTTTATTCTGAACTTAAACACCAGATAAAATGCAGATATATAGAACAGAAAAAGAGGATTGTACCTGAAACTCTGAATATCTATTATGTACAGCTTGCTTTTCTTTTTAAGTACATAATAAATTCAACCTGTCACTTTACAAACTGCTCTACTTGTCTGTGAGGAACATTGGATTTCATGTCCATTCTCCTTTAATGTTCTACATTCTAGGAAGGACAAAAGTAAATTCTAAAAGAATATTTCTCTCTGATTGACTTAGAATCAAAGAATGTCAGAACTGAGAGGGAACTTGGAGATCATCTAGGTCAGGGGTGGGGAACCTGCAGCCTGGAGGCCACATGCAACCCTCCAGGTGCTCAAGTGTGGCCCTTTGACTGGATCCAAACTTCACAGAATATATCCCCTTAATAAAAGGATTTGTTTTGTAAAACTGGGATTCAGCCAAAAGGCCACACCTAAGGACCTAGAAAGCCACATATCACCTCAGGCCACAAGTTTCCCCACCCCGATCTATTCCAATTGCTAATTTGATCAGTTTGGAAGTCTTTTTTTTTCAGCAAAAACAAGGTTTATTAGAACATTGTCATATTGGGCAGACTCTTAAGGAGTCTGAACATGGATAAGCAGTGGCTAGATTATAAGAATCTGAGCATTTTAATGGAGACAAGATGGACCTAATATACAGAAAGACTATGGGAGGGATCTAGGAGTGGCGAAGTAGTCTATGAGGTAATAGAACTCTAGAGGTGGCCAAGGGAGAATGGAGAGTAGATAGGATTAAGGGTGGGAAGTGGCCTGGGGCCATAGGGAGGTATGGAATTATAGACTCTGGAGAAAGCCAGAGATTTAGCCATGTGGGAAAGTCTAGGTTTTTTCCTTTTTGGAGTCTAGATCCCATCTTCATCATTCCCCCCTCAAACAAATGGGACCCAAATTCTTTTGGGGTAAGGGGCAAAGGTCTCGTCTTCTGAAACTGCTTCCTGCTGGCAAGGGGCGTAGAGCTGTCCCTGCCTCGAGGGGGTCCCAAAGAGGAGGTTGCCTGGAACCGAGTACAGGCTGCATCCAGAGAACAATAGACATTGGCTGGTGCTTGATGTTTGCTACCAACTGTAGGTAAATGGCCTGTAGTCTGGAATACACAAATCTGACAGAAAAGACTACAGGGCCCAGATATAAAGCAGGGACTAGATTTCGGGCCCAACTTTTAGAGGATAAAACATCCTTAGCTCTGTTTGGATTCAAATAATTCAATTTTCCAACCACGCAATTATCAAATCCACCTCATAGCCAGACTCCGGAATAGCCAGATGAGTAATATTCCTTTTCACAGGAACATAATGAGGAAACTGAGCCAGGAAGATCCAATCTTAGACTAAGGCTAAAATTGTCCTCTCAGCTTTCCCCATTGCTGACTTCCCATCAGTATCACCTTCTCTGAGTAGCTTGTGGCATTTCTCTCAGATGGTGGATTATTGATTATCGATGGATTATGATCCTTCAGACAACTGAAAATAAAATCCTAGGAGCTTTTACCTCAAACAGCGAGTTTCATTAATCACAGCTTAGGAAAAACTTTTCCAGGATTTACATCTCAAATTTAAATTAGTCCTGGTGTAAAAAGCCAATCGTTCATGATTTCTATATAAATGCAAATTCTCAGCAAGACAAAACCCAAACAGGCTTTTTGGTAAGTTTAAACATTAAAACAACAACCAACAATAGCCAAATTATTTTAGCGGTAACCAAATTATGAAAAGTTACTTCACATAACTGATACAACAAGTTCACCAATTTGAAACTTGAAACAAACCCATTATCAATCAGGTGACTCCAGTTTTGTTATATTGTTCAATTCATTTCCAAATTACTTACACAGAGAATCAACATCTCATCATTAATAGTTAAAACTAAACTTTAAAAGAGCTTGCTAACCCAAGTCTGAAGGCTAGCTTCTTTACCTTGAGCAGGATATGCTGAACCTGGGTGATGCTTCCAGGCAAAGGTTGCCCTAGGGCCCAAGCCCATTGCCAGGGAGTCCCGCTGTAGCTGCTGCCCCTCACCCCTCCTTCCTTTCCCAGGTGGGGGAGGGTGAAATCAAAGGTGAGTAAAAGGTGAAACTCTCTTCTCTTATGAGAGGGGTTAACAGACACCCTCTTGACTCAAGGGAAGGGAGTGGGAGAAAGGAGTGACCATTGTTGTAAGCAGGAGCTGCAAAATAATCAATCACAAAACCTCCAGAATCTGCCAAGACATTTTTAGCTGGCCTAACTTTTCCCTGTAACCTCCATGAAAGAGGATTCAGGGGTGTATAGGGAAGGGAATAAGTAAGCCTCAGGAAACCAAAAATGAACTGCAGTTTTCTTCAATTTTCTAGTGCCAAGAGAACTGACAGAATTGGGCATATGCTTTTGGATAGGGCATCCATCCTTGTCCTCTGTGCTGTGGAAGGTATACCCAGGTACATGACTTCGAACTGACCCAGTGGACCAAGAAAAAGCCCGAGAGGGTCAGGCGAGTGGGAGGCAGCCTCATGACTGTCTGCCTGAAAAGCACCTCCAAGCCTTGGTGTTTGGAGAGCAACCCTAACTGCAGAGCAAGAAGGAGAGGTGGGACTTACATACCTTCCAGTCTTGACTGGAGAAGAATTTAGGGTTAGGCAGTTTTCCGTATGGTCCACCAAAAATGATGCGGTTTAAAGGTTTAGGGGTGCTGAGACCCCAATATCACAACACACGGATCCTGCCTGAAAGAATTCTACCCAAGCCTTCTTTCAGCCAAAGACAAGGTTTATTAGAACATTGACATATTGGGTAGACTCTTAAGGAGTCTGAACGTGGGTAAGCAGTGGCTAGATTATAAGAATCCCAGCAGTGGCTAGATTATAAGAATCTGAGCCTGGAAGTCTTACTACCATGAGATCCCTTGTATCCATTCCCTTCTCTTTACCTACCCAGCCTCCTAGGCTTGGTTCCTCATCATTCCTAGTCTAGACTATTATAATACTTTCATAATTAGTCTTCTGGCTTCCAACTTCCTTCCTCTTCAATCCATCCTTTGCCCTGTTTCCAAATTGATATTCCCAAAATAAAAATGTGTCCTTATCACTCTTATACTGGGGGAAAAAAACCTTTATCCATATTGCTTCTAAGATAAAATACAAAACCATAGAACTAGCATGCTGAGTTCTCCCAGTTGTACTGTGTTACATTACTTCCTTCCAAATGTTCTGTCTTCCAGTTGAAATGGTCAACTAGTCAATCCCCATATATGTCATTTTAACTCTTGGCTCACTAAGACTTTCCATGTCTGGAATTTCCTCACCTCCTCTTCTTAGAATCTGTAGCCTCCTTCAGGATTCACCCTTTGAAGTCATCACCTCCTATATCCTCTTCTTTTCTGATCCCCAAGGTCAGAATCTTTTCTTTTTCAGCCAGTCAACAAGCATTTATGCAGTACTTTACTACCTCTGTATCAGTAATTAAGGACTAAATGCTTCTGCTAAACCAAAAACATAGTTTCTCTTGCTTTGAATTCTTTTGTACATATTTTGTGAGAGGGAGCATGGCATAGTAAACAGAGATATGGTCTTGAAATCAGGAAGATGTGGGTTCAAGTCTCCTCCCTGGCACTGACTGTATGATCCTGGGCAATTCTTTAAGACCATAAGTTGCAAGAAAGCAGATCTGGCACTGGTACCAGGAGGTTCGTGATCAGGAATTCCTAACTCCTTTAATATCATAGGTGAATCTAGAGCATCACCAAGTATAACAAGTTTGTGTTTATTACTTGAATACATGTTACATTTCTCTTGTTAAAAAAAAAGCAGGGACTCTTTCATTTTGACATTTGTAACCCCAGTGCCTAGCACAGTGCTTCACACAAAGTAACTTTGTTTTTTTTTTTAATGAAAATTTGCTAATATGATCCCATCTGAGGCCTTTACTTACCCCCATTTAATAGAGGTTGCTTCCTTCATGAAATTCCTTTATGTCTACTTACCTGTGTATGTTTTTCATTCCCTGTAAACATAAGCTTCCTGGGGGCAAGGACTGTTCCCCATTTTGTGGTCATTGCATGCCTCAAATGTGGCACATTGCTTTGCATGTAGCAGCAGCTAAAACACTATTTGTTGCTTTGGGGAAATTAAAGGCTCGGGAGGTTAAGGGATTTGCAAGAGGTCAGTATAGGGATTTAAAATCAGGTCTGATGACTCTAAGACCAGGACTTTGTACAACTTTTTATATTTCCTAGAGGGTTTGTTTCTTGGAGGATTTTGCACGAAAATAACAGAAAACTTGCACAGAAACAAGTGCATCCATAGATTCATAGATGAAGGCAGAATTGAATGTGCCCTGTTTTGGAGATTTTGGATGGACATATGTATCCATGTCCTTGAGGTCCTATTGTCCCAAACTTTCCAAGGGATCATTTAGTCAGTTACTATCAATTTAAAACTGTACAGGCCCATTTAACATGTACCATTCTCATGACCCAAAGCCTCTAGTCTACTCACTATGCCTTTTTCTGCCCACTAGAAGATAAGATACATTTTCACTCCCTTCTTTTTCCCCTGAAGTTTTACAAATGGAAATTCCCTGGAGGCCTTGGGGTAATCGCATAATATGGTGAAAAATAGGCATACCTATATTCAAATCCTAATTTTATCATTTGCCATCTAGGTGAGATTGGAAAAATCACTACACCCATTTTCATCTCAGTTTCTTCACCTGTAGAAAGGGATTTATGAAGTACTAGCACGTTAGAATTGGAAATGATTTGTAGATGTCACCTAGCCCAACTGATTTCTGAAACATACATTTCCTGTCCAATATCCCGAGCAAGTAATCATCCTGCCTTCAATGGAAGAGAACTTTAAAGGGAGTCTGTTCTGTTTCTGAACAATTCTAATTGGTAGGAAGCTTTCTTGCACTGAGCTGCAATATCCTCAGTAATTTACATATGTTATTCCTAGTTCTGCTCTCCTGTGCTCTTTCCTTTAACTAGCTCTAAATCCTTCAACTAAGCTTCTTTTGCTCTTGGTCCGCTACACTGTTACACTGATACCACTACCTTTTCAGAGATTAGGAAACAAGAAAAGAGTGAGGATTCATGGAGCTGAGCACTGCAAAGAGCCTAAGTGTAATAACCTCATTCTGATGATGAGGAAACTGATGCTGAACTGGCCCAAAGTCACACAAGTGAGAAGAGGAAAAGCTGGCACACCAACCTACCAGTGAATAAAATAATATTGTTAAATGGCTTGCCATGATAGCCCATGGGATGGCCAATCATCTGAGCATGTGTGAAGCAGACCTTTAGGAAATAGTGTCTAGTAGTATACAAGCTTCTTGAGGGTCTAGATCTGTTCACTTTTGTCTTTGCCTCTCCAGTATCTGGCATAGTGCCCAGCACATGGTAGGTGCTCAATAAATATTCATTTGCTTGAGTCAGATTGCTAGAGGAGATGAATTGGAGCACTAGGCCAACCTTCCAACACCCTCTATTTGACTTAGTGTGTCTCAATCATTTGGCTGTTCCTGGATGCACAGGAAGCAAGATTCTGTTTCATTTTATTGCCTGACTCCAGAATAATTTTGGTCCTCATTAAATGTCTCTTTTTATGCTCAACAGCTTCCAGACAAGAAGGCATCTTGGACAAATCTCAAGGCAAGAGAAAGTGGGTCTCCTCGTCCAGGATGTCGTCACATTAGCCTCGAAGCTGAGCAGGATCGATTATCCCCTCCAAAGAAGGCAATGCCTTCCTTGATGTAACCCTTTATCACCCATGGGCCTGTTGTTAGATGTATGTTTCCATCAGAATGACTGACAGACCCTTTTTCACTACCATGGCTTTACTCATGCCCTTTGTCCCCTTGGCTTTGCAGTTTAGACTGGCAGCTGTCCTTGGTCCTGCCTGGAAATGAAGCATTTGTTAAAATGTCTGTGATGTGGTCTCTCTGTTAAAAAGCTCTTCTCCCTGTGCTACTTATTACTGTCCAAAAGGTAACTAAAGAAGTCAATCTCTCGAAGCTATTGTACTGTCTGCAAAAGCAGAGCTTTGTAACAGGCTAGATAACATAAACCTGAAAAGAAGAGCACCAGTTTGGCCAGATGAGATATGGGGACAGGAAATGCATAACCTTTCTTAAAATCTCATATTCTTCTCTTGCTTCTAATGGGGTGATTCAGAACTCCAGGATCTGAAGAAGGCATAATCATACAATATGCTTGAGGAGAATAATGAATGCAGAGGTATTGGGGACAACAGGAAGTGAGGAAGGTGCCCTTACCCCCATCTCACAAGCCACATATAACTTTCATGACCTTTGATTCTTGAGCACTCACTATGCTTGCACCGTAGATGAAATGATTAATGGCAGAATTCCTTAAGTGGGAAACACTGACTATAGAGTCGGAGGACCTGAGTTCAGATCCCCCTCTGACATTTACACCCTTTGCTGACTGACTTACTAACCTTAGGAAAGCCTCATAGCTTTTTCTGTAAAATGAAAGGGTTTGACTAAATGACCTTTGAGGCACCTTATGAATCTGAATCTAGGATTCAATGATTTCTTTCTCCAGTGTGTTCTAAGAGACCAGAGGGAAGGGTAGGAGAAAGATAAAACAAATAAATAGCATTACCATAATGAAACTGGAAATGAACCCTGCCTTTAAAAAGAATTCTCTCTGAAATAACTCTGCTCTATCTACCCTCTACCCCACGAACTGTGGTTTTATAGCCTAGTAAGATAATTTATTCAGTGTAGAAGAGGTAGCTTGGCATAGAACTCTGTACTTGGAGTCGGGAGTCCTTGGGAAACAGACCCGAACTTGTTATGTGATCATGGATAATGACTCAAAGTCCTCAGAGTATTTGTTGGTGCCCACATCTGTGCTATGTGCATAATAAGCTGAATACTGTCAACTTCAGAGGTATAGATAGAAAGCTATAGATAGATATACTTCAGAGATGTACACACACACACACATAAAATCTGTTCACCCCTCCCCCTTCCATAAAATGTAAATTCCTTGAGGGCAGGGACTATTTTATTTTTGTCTTTGTATTTCAAGGGCAGCTAAGTGGTGTAGTGGATACAATGCCAGGCCTGGAGTCAGGAAGACTGGAGTTCATATCTGGCCTCAGACACTAGCTGTATAATTGGGCAAGCCACTTAACCCTGTTTGCCTCAGTTTCCTCATCTGTAAAAATGAGCTGGAGAAGGAAATGGCAAACCACTCCAGTATCTTTGTCAAGACAACTCCAAATGGGGTCACAAAGAGTTGGACATTCCTGAACAACAACAGATACCTAGAATAAGATGAGTTGAGTGGTGGCCCTAGAAGGTGAGTTGAATTCCGGGGGGGGAGGGCAATTTTGTTGTGGGGACAATGAGAAGCCATTTGGTGTAGACTTATGATATTTATAAGTGCACCTTGAACCAAATGCATGGAATAGGCAACTTATTAATTGTGTGAATTGCCCAGGGTCACACAGCTAGTAAGGATCTGACATCACATTTGAACCCACAAAGATAAATCTTCCTGATTCCAAGCCTAGTGCTCTATGCACTGAGCCACCTAGCTGCCACCTACCTGTAACCACAAAGTAAACTCCCACATCTGCTTTTGGCTCCTATAATTAACACACCAGAAAATCTGTTGTCTCCGCAAATCAAATGATTCATTAATTCAGTAAGAGATGAAACAAGGGAAAAGGTGAGGCCACACAGGTGACTCCCTACAGAGTAAGATGTGTATTGAATATCTTAATGAAAAATCTCTTTCTTCCTCAGAAGATGAGGGGGGGAAAGCTTGCTCCTGAGTAACCTGCTAGTCTTGAGAATAAAAAGGAGAGACAGAGACAGAGATAGAGAGAGAGAGACAGAGAGAGAGAAGAGAAGAGAAACAAACCAGAAAACAAAGAATGTGTAAGAGTGTTAATTTTAAAATCTAAAACCTCAAGGAAGCTTATCCTTAAACGTAGAGAAGGTAAGTGCAATTCTACTTTCTGAACCTTGATTTTTTCCCAAAGGATATCTGTTAACCTAGAGAAATTGATTATTGCAGTTGGCTTGATGGAAGATGCTGTAAGATGGGAACTAAGATTCATTGATTAAAGTCTGTGGGCTGCCTCCCACAACTACTGGTGTTCAGTGTTTTCTCTGATTAGTGAGGGGACTGGGAAATTTGAAAACTCTGTCTAACATGCATCAATTAAAGATAAACACTTAAAGAAAAGAAATCAAATTGATGGGGAAGCCTTCAGGTTTGCTTAGAGCTGTTGGTCCTGTTAGGGTTTGTTGCTAGAATTTTAAGGTTGCACATTCCTTCTACCCTCCATAAAATAAACATGAAATCATAGGATTGGAGATTTAGAGTTAGGTCATAGAAGTCATCAAGTCCAACCCACTGACATTAAAGATGGGGAAATTGAAACTATAGTGGTGAAGTGGCTTGCCTACAGTCACACACCAGGTGAGAGCCATCTGGCAGGAGCCAAGAGAGAAGTATCCAGGAAGAATTGGGAATGTCAAAATCAGAAGAGAGATCAAGGAGGATGAGAACCAAGAAAAGTCATCATGTTTAATTAAGAAATCACTGATAATTATGGAGAGAACAATTCAGTTCTAGAGTGAAGTGTGAAGGCAGATTGAAATAGATTGAAGAGTAAATAGTGAAGAAAAACGAATTAATGCAAACAATTCTTTCTAGGAGTGTGGTTTTGAAAATGAGGAGAGATAGGAAATCATGACTTGAGGGAAGACAGGGCAATTCAGTGAAGGTTTTTTTGTTTGTTTGTTTATTTAGATAGGGGAGAACTGAGCAGCCTTTCATGTAGGATAGGAGTAGAGGAGTCACCAGATAAAAGAAGACTGAAAAGATTTGAAAATGTATTTTTTGTGTATATTTGGTCTGCACCTGGAATTTTTTTTTTATTAGAATAGAGAAGTCCCTCTACCAAAGCAGACAATCGATTTCTCTGTAATTTATGGTCTTAGAATTTCCGTCCACAATCAGAGCTGAAATGATTTGCCCAAGGTCACACCAAATGTGCCAGACATCTTCTTAGTTCTCTGAACAGCTTTCTAAGATGTGCAAAGATGGTGGCAATTATCTGGGGAGGAGTTTCTTCACCTAGGAGTTCCCCATGGCAGCTTTGAGCCCTGCCCTCCCATTGAGGCAGACCCGAGACCAAGCAATAGGAAATCCTAATATTTCCCATCCTGCTGAAACTGACCAGCACCCCAAAAGCCCTGACCAACCCTCCTGCATACTCTGCAGAATCTTCATATACACTGATTGGACAACAAATAAATAGGAAAATATCTCTTCCCTATTCTTTCTTCCAAATCTTCATCCACACATCAATATACCTTATATGGACCCATGAATTCTAGAATATATTTTAATCAAATTTCTTTCATCATTTCCCTTGAGAATCTTGACCTTTTGTTCCTGTAGTTGAATTTTTATTATTCTTTTCCAGCTCTCTAAATTAACCTTCCAGTAGTCCGATTCATATGGCACTCAACAAATAAATTAGAAAGCATTGCCTTTTTTATTGCATTGGTACCACCCAACCACGAACAAATAATATCTCTAAACTTATTTGGGTCTGTCTTTATGTCTGTAAAAAAATGTGGTTTCATTTTTATTTCCTGCTTGCGTATTAGTAGGTAAACTCTTTAATATTTTATATATTCTGCAGATATTTTAAATGGAATTTCTCTTATTATTTCTACTGGGTTTTATTGGTAATATATAGAAAAGTTTATGATTTGTGTGAGTTTGTTATATATTGTTACTTTGCTGAAATTGGAATCATTATTTCAATTAGTTTTGTAGTTGATTATCTGGGGCTCTCCATGCAGAACATTATATCATTTTCAAAAAGAGATAGGTTTTTTTTTTCTATTTGTCAGTGCTTAACTCCAATTTATGTTTCCTTATCTTACTGATATAACTATCATTTCTAGAATTTTATAAAATTCCAGGGGTGATAATCAATATATTTGATTTACACCTGATCTTGTTGAAAAGTCCCTGATTCATTCTCATTACATATAATATTAGCCTTTCATTTTAGATAGGTAGCATTTTATTTACCATATTAAAGAATGTTCCATTTATGAATTTTTTAAATGGAAATGGGTGTTGTATTTCATCAAAAGTGTTTTTTATTTATTTAATAATGTTATTTTGATTGCTTTTGTCTTGAGTATGATCTAATATATTTATAGTTTTAGTATTATTGAACTAATTACACACATATCCTGTAGACATAGAGTACATTTTTAAAAAAAAATATTTTGCTATAGATCTTTTGCTAATATGTGTGTGTTCATGCATATGCTTTAATGTGTCAATATTAAATGGAGATATTGGTTTCTACTTGTCTGTCCATGAGTTATCACCTCCTGGAGTAGATATCAAGAGGATAGTTATATCATATAAAGAACTTGACAGCATCTTTTATTTCCTATTTTTGTAAACACCATGTAATATTGGAATTAATGTTTCTTTGAATGTTTGATATGATTCACTCATAAATCTGTGTAGTCCTGAGTTTTTGTTTTCCTTTGGAAGCTAATTTATGGCTTGCACTATTTTCCCCTCTGAAATTTAGTTAAGTTAAATTATTTATCTCTTATTGGTTAAGTATCATATTTTTGTAGCTCTTCATATATTTCATTTAAATTGTCAATTTTGTTGGTGCATAATTGGACGAAATATTTTTAAAAACAATTTCCTTTATTTCTTCCTCAGTTATTGTGATTTGCCCCTTTTTACATACTGGCAAATTGGTTTATCTCTTTAAAATCAGAAAAGCTGGTATTTATAGTTTTATTTATTAATAGATTTTCTGCTTCCCAGTAGCTGATTTCCAAAGTTTCCATTTTGGTGTTTAATTGGGGTCTTTTGGGCAGTTAGGTGTTGCAGTGGGTAGAGTGCTGAGCCTGAAGTCAGGAAGACTCATCTTCCTGAGCTCAAATCTGGCCTCAGATACTTAGCAGCAATGTGACCCTGGGTAAATCATTTAATCCTGTTTGCTTCAGTTCCTCATCTATAAAATGAGCTGAAGGAAGAAATGGCAAACCATTCAAATACCTTTGCTAAGAAAACCCCAAATCAGGTCACAAAGAGTAAGACATAACTGAAACAACAGAATGATAACAATGGGTCTTTTAATTATTACTTTATTTTCTAAAGGGTTTTTTTTTGGTTGTTGTTGCATATCCACTTCAGTGATCTGTTATTTCCTTTTTGTTCATGAAAGTACTTTGAGATTTTGTTTTTTAATCCAGGACAGTCTTGGTTGAATCCCTAAAAATTTTGGTATATTGTCTCATTGTCATCATTTTTGATGAAATTCTGTATTGTCTCAATAATTTGTTCTTTCGCCCACAAATTCTTTAGGATTAATTCTCTAATGAATTTTTAATCCTTTCTTCAAAGGTCCCTTATTGAATACAATTTTGTTGAAATATAGTTGGTAAAGGATGTATTCTGTATTTCTGGGTTTTTTTCTGTATTTGTTTATGAGGGTTTTATGCTCCAGTGTTTGGTCAGTTTATGTGAAGGGGCCATACACACCTAAGTAGTATGGATACTTTTTTCATTCCTATTCAGTAATCACCAGGCAGGTTTCTAACATTCCTAAAATTCTGTTCAATTTATTCACTTTTTTCTTTTTTTACTTTTTTGTTAGATTTCTTAATATCTGAGTGGAGTGCTTTGAGATCCCCAACTATTACAGTCATGCCATCTTTTCTTTATGTGGTTAAATTAATTTTTCTTTTATGTATTGATATTAATTTATTGTATATTTTGCCTGTAAGCGAAATGTAGTTTTTCTGTTTACTTCTTCTAATCAGGTATACTTTTATTATTACCTTGTCTGAAATTATAACAGCAATCCTGATTTTTTAATTTGCCTGAAACTCAATAGATTTTGTTCCAACCCTTTATTTTAATCTGTATGCATATTTCTGTTTTAGGTGTGTTATTTTGAATGACACTCTTGGTTACTGCTATCTAGTCCATTCTACTACCTTCCTTTTCATGACTGACAATCTCACTCATCTTCATAATTCTAATTCTTATATATTTCTTTCCACCCTACCCTTTTATGTTTTCCCCCTTTTTTTTCTCCTTGCTCCCTCTTAACAAAGAAAAAAGTATACTCAACACTATTGATTTATATTTATTTCAAACTGCTTCTATTCTAGTCTCTTTTCCCCCTTTGCTCAGTCCTAAAGCATAGGTTATTGTTCTTTCCTTCCTTTTCTTCTCCCCTTCATGTTCCATCTTCCAAATAAAGGGTTTGTTTTGCTTAAGACTAATCTCTCCCTAAATCTTTCCTTCTGTATTACGCCCCCCCTTCCCCACTGTCTCTTCTCATTGCCTGTTTTTTTCATGTATTTCTATTCCAAATTCTTTGTATGTTTATGTGTCTATTCAATCTTCCTTTATATAGCTCAGATAAAAGAGTTTCATGTGTAGCCCACTGCTCCCCAACCTTTTACACCCACTACATTTATAAAGTCTCCTCACATGCTCCAGTATTTGAGACAAGAAATTCTATCCCCTTTTTCCTACTTTCTTCCCTATTAAATCCCCTTTTCCTTTCTTTTCCTTTCCTTTTTCTTAAGATCATAAAAACATAAGAAAACCACTTGCAGATTTCCTAGCTCATTTACTCCCTCTATGACTTGTGAAGACAGAGTTTTGAGGGAACACTTCTTTCTTTTCCCTTACACAAGTCACAAGAACTCCGGTTCTTTGGGGGCAGCTAGGTGGCGCAGTGGATAGAGCATTGGCCCTAGAGTCAGGAGTACCTGAGTTCAAATCCGGCCTCAGACACTTGACACTTACTAGCTGTGTGACCCTGGGCAAGTCACTTAACCCCATTGTCTAGCCAAGAAAAAAAAGACCTCAGGTTCTTCATCTGTAAAATGAAGATAATAATTGTACCTACCCCACAGGTTTGTTGTGAGGACAAAATAAGATCACACAAGTAAAATGTATTATTTAAAGCTCTATATAAATGGTGGTTATTATTATTGTTATGATTACTGTTAATGTTATTATCACTTTGTCATAGTATACTCACCTCCAATTATTCAAATGTATTTGGTTTTCTTCTATGTTCTTCTTGACTCTTGTGTCTGCATTTCAAATTATGTCCTCAAAGCTTGATCTATTCATAAGAAATACAGAGAAGTCCTTTATTTCATTAAAGTTCTATTTTTCTCCTATAAAATTATATTCAATATTGCCAGGTCAATTAGTCTTAGTTGTAAGTCTTGATGAACATGTGTGTGCATGTGTGTGTATGGCACATGCACATGCTCCAGTTACAATATTACAAATTTTAATTGTGATAGCTGCTAGATCCTATGTGGTCTTGACTATGATGAGTGTTTGAATTCTTTCTTTTGGCTGCTTGCAGTATTTTTTTTTCTTTGACCTGGAAGGTTTAGATTTTGACTATTATATTCCTAAGAGTTTTCATTTTGTAGTTTGTTTCAGGAGGTGACTGCTGGATTCTTTCAATTTTTACTTTGCCCTTTGGTTCTGAATGCTATTTAAAAATTGCCTCATTTATCCCAGGAACTTCAATAGAGCTGGGAAATCTATGATTTTCTTTGAGATATTTCTCATAAGTGGCATGGACTTATTCTCCTTTTGAGTTTTGTCTTAAGCACCTTTAGCTACATAATAATTTATTATAATTGATGTTTTCTTATGTTTACTAATTTTTTTAGCTGGTTTTCCTGAATTCAGACTTTGTATTATAGTCAGAATTTAAGCATTTCTGGGAGTAGTGATGGAGTCTTTTTTTTTTTTTTGATACTGAACTGTATCATCTTGCACTTGGGTAATGAATACTGTGTTCTTCAAGAAACTCAGGGCCAGTTGGTTAACATAATATTCCAAGGTCTTCTAATTGAAGGGGTCTGTACCATATAGGCTACACATAGTGATCTGCCCTGAAGAAGGTTGATCCATAAGTCACCCTAATCATAGCCCTTCTAGTCTATCCCCCACTGGCTTCTGAATCTATATTTGAATTCAAAGCGATGTAGCTATGACCCCAGGCACTCCTGGCTAGATCCTGGTCTGGTCCCCAGTCTTCTTGCCTCTAGTACACAGCTTTAGGCTGTAAACTTGCATGGTTTTCCACTAGTCTCTGAACTGGAAGGCTTTTGCAAGCTTTATTTTTTTGTCAGGACCCTATCTGAGCATCCCCTGGCTTCTGACTATCTCTTTGTGCAGACTCAGGCTAGCAAAATTAACTTATGTAATTTTCTTTGGATTTTCTGACAAATTCTTGAACTATTCTTTTTTCCTATCTTTCTGGAGTAATTGTGAGAGAGCTTGATTTGCCTGCTTCTCCTCACCCCACCATCTTGAGGAAAACCCCTTAGGTTGAGTGTTAAAGATAAACACTTTAGTAGTGACTCATTGCTCATGAAATATGATTAAGTTCTATCAAAATGCCAAAAATCTGAGGCAGTCTTTTCTGGGGACCCCATCTTATGAGTTAGAAGTTTATCTTCTGTAGTCAAATCCTCATTTTACACATGAAAAAACAGAGGCTAAGTGACTTGTTCATAGTCAAAAAACTAGTAAATATCAGAGAAAGGTTTGAACCCATGTCTCTGCTAACTCCAAGTCTCTACACCAGAGATGTCAAATGTCAATGACATTGAGGACTTCTGCTGCAATGTTTCCAGTAATTTGGAAATTTTTTAAAAAATAAATAAAAATACAATATGACATAGATAATATTAACATGTTGTTTTCTAAGTCAATATGTGCCCAGCAGGCATTCTTATATAGGGTTTTTTAGCCTCGCTTTCTATTGGAGGTTGACATATAGCTCTCTACACTGAGATACCTCTCTAAAAATAGAAGCCAGTTGTCTTGCGAGTATACCTTAATACCCTGCACCTTCACACCTTATTGATGTTCAGGGGACCCTTGGCTCTGTAAGGCTTTGTGAGATGAGTGCAAGTTCTGAGAGGTCTCCCTAAGTGGACAAAGTATAGACAATGAGTCAGACAATGGATTGAATCTGTCTTCTGAGCACTAGGCTGGTTGTATTCACAGAGGTTCACAACCTTGAAATTTAGCCACAAGGTAGATTAAAAAAACATTTATTAATACCCAGACTAAGGAATTGCAAGAAAGAAGTAGAATATTATAGTGGATACAATGTTTAACTTAAAGTCAGGAAGACCTAGTGCCAAATCTTAAATCTGATTCTTTTTGTATGACCTTGAACAAATCACTTAACTTCTGAGGGGACTCAGTTTCCCTCTTTTTAAAATAGGGGTTTAGGATAGATGGCTTCTGAGATCCATGGCCCTATGTTACCATATCAAGTCACTTCACTTTTAGGCTCAGTTTCCTCATCTGTAAGATGGGAGCACTAATAGGTAACAGGCCAACCTCATAGGTCTCTTGTGGAGTCCAAATGAAATACTGCACATAAAATTCTTTGCAAGTCTCAAAGTGCCCTATGAATGTCAGTTTTTATTGTTAGAGGGAGTGATGCTCTAATTAAACCATAGATTTTAAAGTATTGAATTATGCACTTATAAATATCATGTGCTAGACAGAGAGGCTCCATTGGTGAGTAGCTATTTATCTAGAGGAGGCCTGTGAGTCAGAGAGAGGGGAAAGTAGTAGCATTCGCCTGGGGCAAGCTGGCCAAACTGAGACTCCCCCTCAGTATTCCTTATGGCCATGCCATAGTTTACTAATCTCTCCACTATGTGGAGTACTATAAGGGAAAGGAGATGAAACATGTTGAGGTGCCTAAGGGAAACAGACAGAAATCAAGGAAAGAAAATGAAAATGACTGAATTGTCAAAGAGGCTGCTGATGGCAAAAGGGAATCGATTTTTCCCCCTTTGGAACAGAAATGTCTTTGATAATTCCTCTCTTCTTACTGTAGTCTGTAATTTTATTGAAAGAATGAGTAAGCGCATGGGAATGAGATCAGGCATGGGTTGCAGAATTTCAGGGCTGGAAGGGACCTCAGATGCACCTAGGCCTGCAAAAGCATCCCTTGGATCACCAACCCAACAAGTGGTCCCCTTGGCTTTTCTAAGAAACTCCCAGGAAGGGGGAGCTCACTACCTCCGGAAGCAGCCCATCCCACTTTGTGATAACACCAGTTGTTAGAAATCTCTTTATTTTATATCGAGCCTAATTTTTTTCCCTCCACAACTTCTAGCCATTTCTCCTAGCTCCTTCCTCTGGTGTCAGACAGAATAAGTCTCTCCACATGAAACCTTTTCACATACTTGAAGGTGGACACCATACTCCCACAATGATTCTCTTCCTCAGGATGCAGATTCCCATTTTCTTCAAGTGATGCTCTCCAACTGATCAATGACTGCCTTTCCTAATATATGGTTCTCAGAATGGACCCAAATACTCCAGATAAGTGGTCTCCAAACTTTTTTGACCATGCATAACCTGGACCCTTCCTCCCTGTCCAGTCTTCTTGAACATAACCCCCCACTCCTTACATATCCTATGATCCGGTGACATTGGCCTCCTTGCTTTGAATCTCTCTACTTCAAATTTTCACAGGCTGTCACCCATATTTGAAATATTCTCCCTTCTTGCTTCTATCTCCTGAATTATTTTAAGTCCCAACTAAAATCTTGTCTGTTCTATTTTTCCTTAATACTAGTGAGGATATCTCCAATCTATCCTGTAAATATCTTATTTACATATTGTCGTCTCCACTCGATTATAAGCTCATTGAGAACAGGCATCTTGTTTTTACTTTTCTTGGAAATTTTCTTGGATTAATACAGTGCCTGGAACACAGAAAGTGCTTAATAATTGCTTGTTAGCTGACTGATCATATATCCTTATCAGCAAACACTTTTTGAACATCCACTCTCAATATCCATATATTTATTTATTTATAAATTACAAACTTACACCACTATATATAATACACACATTATAACGCACATAGATAGAAATTTTAAAAGAGCAAAATGAAGATTTAATAATATTTAATCCTAGAAACAATAGGGAGCAACTAGTTTCTTGACAGGTGGAGGAGTGGGGGGGGGTTTGCTTGTAGGAAGAACACTTTGGCAGTCATATGAAGGATGGATTGGAACGGAAAGAGACTTGAAGCTGTGAAAACAATTATGAGGCTCCTGCAAAAATCCAGATGATAGATGATGAGGGTATGAACTTGGGTAGTGGCTGTATGGAGAGAGAGAAGGGGACAGATGTGAGAGTTATGTGGATAGAACCGACAAACTCTGACAGTTGATCGGATATGGGGAGTAAAGGAAAATGGAGTCACAGGAGACACTAAGGTTGTGAAAAGCTTGGAGAATGGAAGGGTTGTGGTGTACTTGATAGTCATAAGGAAGCTGAGAAGAGGGACAGGTTTGGGCGGAGGAAGATAACGTAATGGTCTCATGATGAAGAGCGCAATCCTCCATGTTTACTATCACACGTGACTCACTCTTTCTCTCTCAACATGAAAAAACGGAGAAGGGGAATGAAGTGAGTTCATCCTTCTCTTAGTCATCTGGTATCATTATTCTCCTCATCCTGAGTAGCAGTCATCCGTTTTTCAATCTTTCTCTTTTTCCCAGTATATCTTTAAAAATTACCCAGAAGCAAGCGAGCAAGCAAGCAAACGAAACCCCAACCTCTTTGTAGTCTGTAACATTCATCATCATTATTTAGGGCTCTTGATACGAAATTGTGCCACCCTTCTGTATTTATCCTTCATTACTTTTCCTTATTTCTGTATTCTGTAATGTCTCCTCCAAATCTAAGTGGGTCAATCCATTTCCTCATTCTTGACATTGTGTTTTATAGCTTCCTCTTTTCTCTATCATCAGAATGGTATCTCTTTCTGTCTTCAGGATTTAAGTCTTGGGAACTTCCCTTAGTTTTGTAGAATTTATTCCATGGACTCCTATCTATTGTTTCTCTGAAGCTTTCGAAATCAACTTTCCCTAAATTCATGACATATTTCCTCAATCACAGATTTTAAAATGGAGTGGTCATTTCTTTCCATGGTTCTCATCATTCATGCTCTATTGACCCTGTCTTCCTTTTTTGATCACAACTCAGGTTCAGTGCTGTGTCCCGGTTCCTGAATGAGTGATCACAGGCTTACTAAATAATTCTACTTTGATGAATGAAAATTCCCAAGAGACAGAATTTCTGAATAATTAATAATTAATAATCAATTTGTTAATTAGGCTAGCACATAACAAATTGATGATAATAGGTCTCTCTCGCTAACCAAAAGACACCCCACCCACCCAGAGAACATTGAAGGCTTAAAAACCATTGGAAAAGGGGGTGTTCCTGAGGGAGAAAATCAACTCTGATTGGTTAACAATAAATGAGAGAATGAATATTATAATGAGAGGTGGGCTTTTTCTAATGAGGGGCCAGGACAATCATCTCAGCACTCCTAGATCATTCTGCCTCCAGCAGTCCATACAAAAGAATCTACTCTCTGCCCATCCCTACTTGAGTTGGACTCTGGTGGGGTTTCAGTAAGAATTCCACCTATATAAGGTAGTCTGGGTCAGGTGAAATTTTGGGCAAGATCAGAAATGTCCTTGAGATACTGGGCTTTGAATGAGCAAGCAAAAAAAAAAAAGGATTTTTGACTCCTATACATAAATTTGGTTATTAATATAATAAGAAAATAATCATTTTCCTCATTACTAAAGTTTCCCTAGACCTACTAGTGCCCCCTGGTCAGGGTGGCACCATTCTCTAAGGGTAAATACAACTTTGAAAATGAAAAGAGAAGAATATATTAGCCCAACAAAGACAGAATGAGTGTGTTATTAGCTTACTTGAAGGATTCCAAAGAGAATGTCAATATAGCTCTTGTCGGTCCTGAGACAGTCAATCAACCAAATGAGAGAACATATGTAAAATATTTTACAAGCCTTCAGAGCACTAGAAAAATGCTAGCTATTATTAATCAACAAGAGAAAAGGTGGGGGGAGAGAATAAACATTTATATACTGCCTACTATGTGCCAGGCATTGTGCTAAGTGTTTTACAATTATTATTTCATGTGATCTTCACAATAACAATGCTGTCAGGGAAGAGAAAATGAGGAGTCACAGTCACAGAAGGATGTTATTATCTCCATTTTACAGTTGAGGAAATTGAGGCAGAAGTTAAGTGACTTGCCCAGGCAGGGTCACTCAGCTAATAAGTATCTGAGGTGAGATTTGAACTCAGGTCTTCTTGCCTAGCTTCTGGCCCAGCGCTCTGTCCACTGTTCCACCTTGCTCCCTCTGAATCTCAACAAACAACTATTAAATCCTCACTATTTTCCAAGGACTGTGTTCAGACTGAAAATACGAAGAAAAAGCACAAACAATTCCTGAATCCATGCTTACATTCTAAAGGGAGAGATAATGTAAAAGCCATCATTTATATCATGTTTTAAAGCATGCAAAACGCTTTACAAATATTGTATCTCATTCTATCTTCACAACAGCTCTAGGAGGTAAATGCTATTATTTTCACCCCCATTTTATAGATGAGGAAACTGAAGCATTGAGTGATTTGCCCAAGGTCACACAACTAGTAAGTATCTGAGGTCTCATTTGAACTCAGGGTTTCCTGACCCCAAGTCTAGTAAATAACAGCTAAATAGGTATATACAACTATAAGGCTTCTTTTTTGACTTTCAGTCAGTGAACAAGCATTCATTATGTGCCAGGCACAGTGTAAGTGCAGACTGTAACTCCATCTCTCTAATGCTGATTTTGGGTACTTTGAAAGTATTTTTTAGAATATTGTATCAATTCTTTGACTCTTTAGGTGGAAAACACCGGGTTCCATCTTGTCCATATCATCCATAAAAATGATGCCTGAAGCCTCCATTGGACACAAGATTTATGAGTCGAAGGGATGGCTTGTCCATAATTCACCTATTCTCATCTACTCATGCCTGTTAGCCTGTGTTGCTAAAGATTTCGTAGCAGGTCAGGGCAGCTAGGTGGTGCAGTGGATAGAGCACCAGCCCTGAAGTCAGGAGGACCTGAGTTCAAATCCAGCCTGAGACCAAACACTTGACACTTACTAGCTGTATGACCCTGGGCAAGTCACTTAACCCCAATTGCCAAAAAAAAAAAAAATCCTAGCAGGATAATGGAAAACATGGTAGTTAGTGTGAAAGGGAAAAAAAAAATTTCTTTTTCTAAAATTGCATGAATGGAAATGTAATGAATGAGGGGAAATGATGGGAACTCAGGGATTCAGTTTGGGAACCAGAGGTGTCATGGGGGTATAAATCTTTTACCAAGGGCAAATTATTCACATAATACTTTTTCAAAGTAAATCTACATATTTCCATCCCTTGGGCTATCTAGAAACTTTTGTTTTTACAGCAGTTTTATACTGTCTGTACTATTATTTTAATAAAGGAAACCATTTTTTAAAATCCCAGTAGAGCTCCCTAAGTGAAAATCATGCATTAAAACTTAAGTTGTAAAGAACTATACAGTTTATTACTAATAACTTCTTCCCAGTGTCTGCCTTCGATCTTTTCGACTGTTGTTTTAGCTTCATGGATATCTTGGGGGTGAAGTGTGGTACAATAGTCAATTATTTGATCAAAAACATTTATTAAATGGCTACTATGTGCAATTCCCTGTGCTAATCTTTTAGGGAGATTTAAAACTGGAAAGGGTCTTCAAAAGTTCAACAGCCTCATGTTATAGATGAGAAAACCGAGACCCAGGAGAGATGATAATAGTGTGTATTTCTATAGAATCAGATTATTTATAATAATCCTTCTGAGTGTTATTGTATATAATGGAATACAGATTAAGTTGTACATAGTGAACAGAGAGGCCTCCTCATTCTCAGCATTACATTTGAAACCCAAAACTGTTGGACCATGACCATGACCATGAGGGCCTTCCCTGACTCTTCTAAAATCACAGCTCTTACCAATGATAGGATTCAGTGAACATTTCTTAATTTCATAGGATGATAGATTTAGAGCTGGGAGAGACCTTAGAAATCATCTGATCTGAGACCCTCATTTTACACATCTACAAAATGTTGCCTAGAGAAGTGATTTACCCAGGGTTAAATAGGACCACAGATTTATAGCTGGAAGTAATTATGAGGCCATCTACCCCAGTCCCTTTATTTAACAAATGAAGAAACTGAGGCCCAGAGAGGTCAATTAAATTATCCAAGGTTAAATAAAATAGTACAATCATAGATTTATAGTGTAAAGGAACCTTAGAGGTCATTAGAGGTCATTGACTCCAACCACATTATTTTACAAATGAAGAAACAGGGGCTCATTAATGTTAAACAATTTGGTGAAGGTCACACATGTAATAAGTGACTGAGGCAGGCTTTGAGCCCAGGTTTTCTTCCTCTAAACCAGCACTTTCTTCTCTCCACCCTAAATATTAAGTTCACTGAAAAATAAATAGGAAAAGGATATTGTTCTCTAGGAACTTACAAACCTAAGTTGGGGGAAAATATGAACAAGAAATTATTATTACACATGGGAAGTTTGTTATTTACAAGGACTAATTACCAGCAAAATTCTATGAAGAAATTAAGGAAAAAGACATTCCTTTGTGCTTAGAGAAAGGAATGTAGGGAGGGGAAGGAATCAAGGACAACTTCTCTCCCTGGGGAGTGTTTACACTCTTCCCCTTCTGCTGGGGGTCTTCCTCTCCTCTTTAAGCTTCTACAGCTTAAAACAGCATTAAGGATATATAGGATATTTGTGTATTTTGTGGACATAGTTGTTTGCCTGCTGTCTTCTCCTTTAGATTGTGAACTCCTTAAGGAAAGGACCCATGTTTCTGCCTTTTTCAGAATCTCAGTGCTTGGCACAGTGCTGCGTACATACTCAGCACTTTAAAAATGCTTGTTGACTGACTGAATGAGGTGGTGTCTCAGTTGGTCTGTGAGAAAAAGCAGAGTATCAACAGATGGAGATGGGAAACACCCAAGACCTATGATCAGGGTGACCCACAACATAAAGATGGAAAAAGGCAGGAAAATAACTATCGGCAGCCATGTCTGTGTCTATGTCTGTGTCTATGGCTATGTCCATGTCTGTGTCTGTGTCCGTGTCTGTGTCTATGTCTATGTCTATGTCCATGTCTGTGTCCATGTCTGTGTCCATGTCTATGTCTATGCCTATTTCTATGTCTATGTCTATGTCTATGCCTATGCCTATGCCTATGCCTATGTCTATGTCTATGTCTGTGTCTGTGTCTGTGTCTGTCTGTGTCTATGTCTGTGTCTATGTCTATGTCTGTGTCTATGTCTATGTCTCTCTCTCTCTCTCTCTCTCTCTCTATATATATATATATATTTATATTTATATATATACACACACACACATACATACATATATGTATATTTATAAATGGAAATATATGTCCAATATGTTTGTGCACACATACATATATGGGTACATATAAACATATACATATTGTATATAGGTATTCTATCGAGAGAGACAAAAGCTGTGTATATCTGACATGCAATTTATACATGACTGTGTATATGTGTTATATATGTGTATATATATACATATATAAATGCATGTGAATATGTATATATACATGTATGCATGCATGTGTGTTTACACATATACATACTCATATTGTCTCCCCAATGGAATACAAGCACACATATAGGCAACACTATACAATATAAATCCATAAACAAAATTTTTTTTCATTAGATTCAAGAAGAATTCTTGAAGTACTTACTATGAGCCAAATACTGTGCTAGGTTCTGGGACTACAAGTCCTTAAGAAACTTATGTTCTACTGGAGTGGCATGTTGTCTCTCCCATTAGACTGGGAGCTCCTTCGGATCAGGGACTGTTTTTGTCTTTCTTGGTAGCCCCAGTGATTAGCACAGTACCTGGTCTATATAATAGGAAATTAATAAGAGCTTATTATTAACTTACTCTTGTGATGGAAATCAGTTCAGGAGTCAGAAGATCTAGTTTTAAATCTAAGCCCTTCCTATTTACCCACTCTATGACTTTGGGCAGACCATTTGGGAGGTGGGTGAAGCAATCAGAGTTAAGTGACTTGCCCAGGATCAAACAGCTAGTGTCAAATGTTTGAGGCCAGATTAGAACTCAGGTCCTCTTGACTCATGGGTCAGTGCTCTATCTACCGTGCTACCTAGCTACCCCTATATATTTTTTTAGAAACTGTTGTGATTTTATTCTTCATTTGATACCATTTCTGTCAAACCAAATCACTTAAGGATCTTGAAGATCTAGAATTCAGCAAAAAATTAGGTTAGTTTAGTTTGTATTAGATTCACCTGCCCATTCCTTTAGGCACTTCTAGTGGTATCATGAGTTCTCCTCTGCCTTGGGGTGTGCTGCCTAACACTCATTCGGTATCTATTGATACTACCAAGTAGATAATTCACCTCCTTGAACTTTCTTCTCCCACTGAAATTGCTTTTGTCTCTTTGTCTTTTAATAATATTTTATTTTTTCCCCTGAATACATGTAAAAACAATTTTTAACATGTTTGTTTTATTCGTATTGTTTGTTTGCTTGTTTTTAGTTCTGAGCTTAGGCAGGTCATTTCAAGTGTCCAGGCCTCTGTTTCAACCTTTGTTTAAAAAAAAGAAGAAAAAAGGAGGGCAGAGCTTCAAGTTCTATGAGTACTACTAGAGTATCGTGCCAGAGTCCTACCAGTCCTGGGGTTTGACATTCATGTCACTTCTATTAACAGTATTTCAGTAGAATTTTATGTCCTTAATTTTCACAGTGCTTTGTGATACTGAGCAGCCTGAGTAAATATTTGATGATTGTGGCTCCTCTAGGATTATCTTATTGAGAGTAAAGATATTAAAATAGAACTCTTGTCAGGTTACCGCTTTTATGTTTTCTGGCCTGGCAATTGATTGACAGAATTCATGCTAACAGTGCTAAATCGGAAACCATTCTCTGCCTGTGAGTTTCTATGCCAGAGGCTATGGGGAAAACAAGGTACCAGTCAATGGAATCTGATTCCTTGTACTTCCGGATGAAGCCTTTGTGCTGCACATTAAAAATATGGATCTAGTGGAGGTCTCTTTATGAGTACAAAATGGGATTGGTCTCTGTATCATTTACCATCTCTGACAACCTAACAGGAGTCTTCCCTCTTACTTTCATGTATCCCTGAGCAACTGAAAGGCCTTGGCATTGACTTTTTGTGGTTGTGAGCTCTCAGCTCATGCTCTGGAATACCAAGTTTCCAGCTGGAAATGAAAGAGATCATAAGCCAGCTGTTGTGGGCACATTGTCGACAATGTAGACAAGGCCAAGGTGGAAGGTTTTGTTGATGGGGCAATTTGGAAACAGGATCCATATTGCTAACGTACATATGCCTATATATAAATATATGTATGAATATGCACAAAGCATATATGTACACATCTACATATACATGTATATGTGTGTGTATGCACACACATGTGCAAGATGCATATTATGCACATACCCACATGTGTGTACATGTGTGTATGCACACAGATATATGTACTATATCTGATATCTATCTGCATGTATGCACACACATATACATCATATATCTATCAACACATACTAGTATATGTACATATACATAAACATATATGCACATACATATATCAGATATCTATCCATGTATATGTCTAAACACAAGATATACATACTTGTATATATGCACACATATATGTATATATACATACACATCAGCTATCAATATATACACATGTACACATATATACATAGGTATATGTACATAGGTATATACACACATATAAACATATATCAGATATCTACCAGCATATATACACATATCTGCATATATATCAGATGTCTATCAGTGTGTGTGTGTGTGTGAGTGTGTGTGTGTGTATGTATTAGAAGTCGCCATGTACCTAAGGATCTCAATCTACATAGTTAAGTAAAAACTAAGGCATTCCCCAACTGCAGTCTGTGTTCATTCCATTTATTGTAGGACAAACTAATGTGACTATAAGATACAATTGTGATGTATCTAGGCAAGGAAGACTATCCCAATTCAATTGCCTCACGAGGAAGTGTCTTTTGTGGGAGATCATACATTGGTCTCCAACCAATGGCCAGCCATGGTCATCAGCATGACATTTCTCAAAATGATGGAGACAAAGAGGCTGGGAGACCTCAAAGACAATTCAGTCCAACCTGTATCTGAACGAGATTCCCCTTGATGACATGACCAGAAGATGGTTAGATAAACCTTTAGTTGAAGCTCTTAGGAGAAGTGGAATCCACCACTTCCCCTGGTAGACCATTTTGCTTTTGGGTAACTCTAATTTTTGGGAAGGAGGATTTTGCTTTCATCAGGAGTACTAATCTTCCCCATTATACTATGAACTCCTAGGGAGCAGTGACTGTCTTGTTTTTTCCCCTTCTCTGTATCCCTAGTACTTAGCACAGTGCCTGGCAAAAAGTAGATACTTAATTACTTGTTGGCTGGCTGAGGAACTGACTGACTGCTACTACTGACTACTACTTTGTTACAGCTTCCACCCTGTGTTCCTGGTTCTGCTCTCCAGGGTCAAGCAGAGCAAGCCAGATCCATCATCCATATGACAAACTTTCAAGTACTCTGAGAGTCTGCTCTTCCCCAGGTTAAACCTCCCCAGATCCTTTAGGCAATCTTTACATGCCATGAACTCAAGGTTCTTCACTGCACTGGCCCTGGAGTTTCATGAAAACAACATTTCCTTAAGACAGTAGCATGTTATATTGGAAGAATAATAGAGTTAGAGTCATGGCCTGCCTCATCTGTGTGCTCAGTTCAAATCTCAGTCATGTGATCATGGGCAAATCACAGCTCCGTTTCCTCAGATATTAAATGGTAGTAGTAATATTTGTACTATTTTCTTTATATGGCTCTAAAGAAATGTGAGTTGTTCATTATGATGAAAGACACCATTAGTAGTGTCCTCAGAATCAAAAAGATGTGAGTTCCAATCCCACCTTTGATATAAATTGACTGTGTGACCTTGGACAACTCATGTAACCTCTCAATGCTCTACGAAACTTTCTAAGACTGAGTTGTAGAGAAGATACCAACCTACCTTGGTAAAGGAAATTTTATCCACTGAGATTTCCCTATACCATTGAAATCATAGGTCTAGCCTCTATCTCATTGTTATTGTTATTATTATTATGATGATGATGATGATGATGATGATGATGATGATGATGATGATGATGATATTAAGTGAACTGGAGTTTTTCCTTATCCAATTCACTACTTTCATTCCTCCCTCAACCCACCACGAATGAAGGCTGTAAAAAGAAAATTAAATGGCACACCAAGGGGGTTTATTATCTCACTGATGTGCTAGGGATTTACATGGGTAGCTCTTAGCTGTAATGGGAGCGCATAGAGAAAATAGATGATTCTAACATTTGCTTTATTGGAAAGGTCAAAAGCTGTTTTGTTTATCCTCAATATTTTAAAGCTATCAACTCTGATTAAACTTAGGTATAGCACTGAGAGGAGGTGTTACATCTTTTTTTCCTTTAATTTAAAATATGAACACCATCTTAAGAAGCTACAGGGCTCCATGTTGTCCTCATTTGTGTGCTAAGCAGGGGTTCTTTTTGATTATGCTAATAAGTAATAACAACAATACTTCTTTGTTAACCTATGCATCCACAGTATTCTTCTATCAGGGCTTATTTTCATATTGAGACTTTCAGACAAAGAGAGCAATTTGGGAGAGGTCACAGGGATAAAAAGCTGGGTTGCTGATGTAAAATATTTCCTGACCCACTAAAAAAAGGAAATCCTATTATAGGTTGTCCTGAGCGCTGGTGGTTGGAGGGAATGAGAAACTTGTAGTAAGAAGGCCAGTGATGCATTGCACCCTTAAATAAATTCCTTATTGGAACTGGATACAGATAGCTACACTTCCAATGCATACAGATTTGTGCCTAGAAGAAAGACTATCTCTAGTAAACAGAACATAAGATGAAATGCCTCTTAAGGGTCTTTAACTGTTCTGTGAAACTAGTATAATAGGATTTCAGAATCACAAAATCACAGGATTTCATATTTGGAACAGATCCTAAGATTACAGATTTAGATCTAGATGGGGTTTCCGAGGTCAGATGAGGAAACTGAGGTCCAGAATTGACAAGTGATGTGCCAAGGTCATCAGATTACAGATATAATATTGGATGTTCATATAGGTAGTCAGTAGCAGAACTGGGGTTTGGACCCATATCAAAAAGCAACACAATCCAATGGAAAAAGTGCGGATTCTCGAGTCCAAGGAACCAGGTTCAAATCCTGACTCTCATTATTACTACCTGTGTCACCATAGATGAGTCGTTCGATCTCCTTTCTAAAATGAAGTAGTTGAACCGAATAGCCTCCAAAGTTCTTTCCATCTCTGGATCTGTGATCCTAGGACATCAAACTCCCAATACAATGGTGTTTTTATGGGACTGCCACCTGGTGGCCACAATTTGAACTGCCAATGATGAACTGCTAAGTGGTCAATGCATATTTACTGACAGACCTCAAATGAGGGGGATTGTGCCACATCTTAAGTTATATCAATCCATTTTGGAACTTCTCTCATTTGCAGAAGGATATATTTGTTTGCTTTTTAACCTTTTTACCTGACATGAAGCCTAAATTGACTTCTTTGTAACTTCCATCTATTGCTTCTAGATCTGCCCTTTTAAACCTCAAAGATCAAGTATTATTCCTCATCCAAGTGATACCCCTTTAAAGGTTTGATAGTTGTGACATACTCTTTCTACAGTCTCATCTTCCCCAAGCTAAATTTCTCTAACTCCTCCAAATTATCGACCATCTCAGGGGTTTTCAACCTGTGGTCTATAATCTATTAAAAAATCTTTTAAAAACACATTGTATTGGTCTCTTTTATAGAAATAATCCACATAATTATTTCAATATACTGTAGTTGATTTCCTTTGCTATCCTATGTATTTAATTTTGTTCATTTTAAAAATATTATTCTGAGATGACTGTAGACTTCAGCAGATGGCCAAAGGGGCCCATGACTCAAAAAAAGAAATCTCCTTATCTAGAACACAAACTGAAGGCCCATCACCATCTTGGCTGCCCTCCTTAAAACACTATCCAGATTGTGAATGACCTTGCAGGGAAATGCTGTCCCTGCATTCCTGATATAAATCCAACCTGGTCATAGTATGTGATCTTTGTGAAATATTACTACAATCCCCTTGCTAATATTTTATTTAAATTTTTTGCTGCAATATACATTAGGGAAATCAGTCTGCTTTTCATTTTCTGCTTTTGCTCTCCCTGGAGTAAGTAGCAAAACAATATTTATGTTGTAGAATGAATTTAGTAGGGCCTCTTTTTTAAACTATTTTTTTCAGTTTATATAGTGTTGAAATTAATTATTATTTAAATATTTGGTAAATTTTGCTTTTAAATCTATCTGGTCTTGGGTTTTTCCCCCGTAGAGTGTTCATTTATGGCTTATTCAATTTATTTTTTTCTAATATAGGGTTACAGAAGTATTCTATTTACTCTTCTGTTCATCTGGGCAATTTATATTTTTGTAAATATTCATCCATTTCATTTACTATGTCAGTTTTATTGGCATAAAGGTGAAGAAATTAGCTCCTAATAATTGTGTTACTTTCATCTTCATTGGTTGTATATTCACCCTTTTCATTTTTGATACTGATAATTTGAGTTGCTTTTAAAAATCAAATTAGGCAATGGTTTATTATTCTTATTTTTTTTATAAAACTAGCTCCTAGTTCAGTTTTTTTTTCAATTTTACCAGTCTCTCCTTTGATTTTTATGATTTCTATTTTGTTGCTGGTTTGTCTAACTGGGGATTTTAACTTTGCTATTTTCTAGATTTTTTTTTTAGTTGCATGCCCATTTCGTTGATCTGTTTTTTCTCCATTTTGTTGATGTAAGCATTTAGAGATATTAATTTTAAGTACCACTTTGGCTGTATCCCATGAATTTTGTTCATTTTTTTCATTGTTGTCTTTATCTTTAATGAAATTATTGATTGTTTCTATGATTTGTCCTTTGATCCACTCATTCTTTAGTATTAGATTATTTAGTTTCCAATTAATTTTAATCTATGCTTCAAGGGCCTTTTTTTGAATATATTTTGTATTGCATTATTTCTGAATCCATTCCTTATTCACAGTCATAATTGCTAATTGTGCATTTCTCTTCATACCGTTCTCTTCTATTTATTCTTTGCTTTTTTTTTTATCATGTTGTTGTTGTTGAGTTGTTTTAGTTGTGTCTGACTTTTCATGATTCCATTTCAGGTTTTCTTGGCAAAGATACTGGAGTGGTTTGCCATTTCTTTCTCCAGCTCATTTTACTGATGAGGAATGGAGGCAAATAGGGTTAAGTGACTTGCGCTGGGATCACACAGCCTAGTAGCTGTATAAGGCCCATTTTGAACTCTGGTCTTCCTGACTCCAGGTCTGGTGCTCTGTCTACAGCACTATCTAGCTGTCCCTTTCTACCCTGTGCCCTCCTCGAAAATCTGCTTAACTTCTAATCATTGCCTCCCTTAATCTACCATCCATCTTATTACTGTACTCCCTTTCTCTGAACCCCTTCCCCTCCTACCTTCTTATTGGAGAAGATGAATTCCTATACCCAACTGTGTGTGAGGGAACCAGTTCAGATGAGAGTGAGATTCTGGTATTGCCCATTCTTCCCAATCCCATTTTTCCCTCTATTGTAAAATTTTTTTCCTTGCCTCCCTCTTTTATGTGGGATAATTTTCCTCATTCTTCCTCTCCTTTCCTTCTTCTGGAACATGTTGCTTTCTCACTCTGCTATTCTTTTTTTTTTAATTTTTGAGATCACTTCAACATAATAGACTTACACAGATACACTCTGTTTATGGAGACTCCTTTGAACTGCCCTAAAGATAATAAAGGGTGACAAAGTGGCACAGTGGATAGAATTCTGGGCTTGGTGTCAGGAAGTCTCATCTTCTTGAGTTCAAATCTGAATTCAGACACTTACTAGCTGTGTGACCCTGGGCAAGTCACTTCACCCTATCTGCCTCAGTTTCCTCATCTGTAAAATGAGCGGGAGAAGGAAATGGCAATATCTTTCCCAATATCTTTCATTTTTGAGAGAAATGCAAATCCAATATCTTTCCCAAGAAAACCCCAAATGACATCATGAAGAGTTGGACACAACTGAAATGACTGAACAACAACAAAAATGACAAAATTATTTGGATTTGTATCACCTTCACCTATTAGAATGTGAACACTTTAACCTTATGAAGTCCCTTATGATTTCTCTTCCATGTTTACCTTTTTATCCTTCTCTTCAGTCTCCTGTTTGGAATGTCAAATTTTCTATTCAGCTATGATCTTTTTATCAGGAATGCTTAGAAGTTCCCTATTTCATTGAATATCCATCCCCCCCCCCAGAATTAAACTCAGTTTTGCTGGGCAGGTGATTCTTCATTGTAATCCCAGCTCTTTTGCTCTCCAGAATATCATATTCCGAGCCCTCTAGTCCTTTAATTTGACAACTGCTAAATGAATGGTTTCTGATCGAGGTATTTTCTCCTGATGGAGAAAATTTCTCTCTGGAATTTGGCTATAATATTTCTGGGAATTTTAATTTTGGGATCTCTTTCAGGAGTTGACTGGTGATTTTTTTCCCCTCCATTCCTACTTTGCCCTCTGTTTCTATGATATTGGGGCTATTTTTCTTTAGGATTTCTTGAAATAGGACATCTCAGCACTTTTTTGATCATAGCTTTGAGGTAGTCAATAACTCTTTAATTATCTCTCTTAAATCTATTTTCCAGGTCATTTGTTTTTCTGATGTATTTCGCATTCTTCAGTTTTTCTTTCTTTCGCATTTGTTCATTTGTTGAGGTCTCATGGAGTCATTAGCTTCCATTTGAGCAATTCGAATTTTTAAGGACTTATTTTCTTCAGCATTTCCAGTGCTTCTTTTACCAAACCGTGTAGCTGCTGCCTCTGCTCCCTCTTCCCTGCTGCTGCTGCTGCTGCCTGCCACGGCAATCACCCTTTGCTGCTTCTACTACATATTCTGAACCAATCCCTATCCCAATGTTCCCTGACCTCTCTTTTTGTCTTTCTAAGCTTCCTTGGGCTAGAAAATTGACTTATTGTGACTTTCTCCTTGGCTTTCCTACTCAGAATTCTGTTCAATGTTTCCTATGATCATTTTGTAGGAGATATTTTTTTCCCGAGGGAGAAGTTTGACATTTGTAACTTTTCTCTCTGCTCTCCTTATTCTACCTCTCCTCCATAACTTTTCATGGATTGTCCTTCATGCCTGGAGTCTTTTCTCTCCTCATTCTTAACTCTTTGGATCTCAAACTCCCTTCAGGAATCATATCAAATGCCATTTTCTCTTTTTTCAATTTTCTTTAATATTTTATTTTTCCCAATTACATGTAAAACAATTTTAACATTCCCTTATTTTCCAAATTCTTTCCCTCCTTTCCCTCCCCCCCCAGTGAGAAGACAAGCAATTTGACATTGGTTATACATGTGCAGTCATGCAAAACACATTTTCAGGAACTCATTCTGTGAAAGAAAACAGACAAAAAAAAGAAAAATAAAGAAAATTTATCTTTGATCTACATTCAAGCTCTACCAGTTCTTTCTCTGAAGATGGGCACCACCTTTCATCATAAGTCCTACAGAATTGTCTTGAATCATTGCAGTGCTGATAATAGCTAAGTTATTCATAGTAGACCATCATGCAATATTGCTGTTACTTTGTGCGATGTTCAGGTTCTGCTCATTTCACTTTACATCAGTTCATTTAGGTCTTCCTATGTTTTTTTTTTCCTGAGAGCATCATGCTCATCATTTCTTAAAGCACAGTAGTATTCCATCACAATCATATACAACAACTTGTTCAGCCATTCCCCAATTAATAGACATTCGCTCAATTTTCAATTCCTTGCCACTACTAAAAGAGCTGCTATCAATATTTTTGTTCACATATGTCCTTTTTCCCTTTTTTAAAAATCTCTTTCAGATACAGACATAGCAGTGGCATTGCTTGGTCAAAGGGTATGCATGGTTTTATAGCCATTTGGGCATAATTACAAATTGCTCTCCAAAATGGTTGAATCAGTATAGAACTTCACTAATAGTACATTAGGGTTTTAATTTCCCCATATCCTATCCAACATTTGCCATTTTCCTTTTTTGTCATACTAGCCAATCTGATAGATGTGAGGTACTAGTTCAGAGTTGTTTTAATTTGCATTTCTCTCATCAATAGATATACAGAGCATTTTTTCATATGACTACTGATACCTTTAATTATTTTGTCTGAAAACTGCCTGTTAATATCCTTTGACCATTTATCAATTGAGGAATGTCTTTTATTTCTATAAATTTGACTCAGTTTTCTACGTTTTCTCTTTTTTAAATAAATTTATTTATTTTTAGTTTTCAACATTTACTTCCACAAGATTTTGAGTTCCAAATTTTCACCCCATCTCATCCCTCCCCTCACCCCAAGATGGCATGCATTCTGAATACCCCTTCCCCTAGTCTGTCTTCTCTTCTATCTCTCCCCCACTTCTCTTATCCCCTTCCCCCCCTATTTTCCTGTAGGGCAGCATAGATTTCTGTACCCCATTTCCTGTATTTCTTATTTCCCAGTTGCATGTGAAAACATTTTTTTAAACATGTGTTTTTAAAACTTTGGGTTCCAAATTTTCTCCCTTCCTCCCTCCCCACCCACCCTCATTGGAAAGGCAAGTAACTCAATATAGGTTATACATGTGCAGTTATGCAAAACACTTCCATAGTAGACGTGCTGTGAAAAACTGACACTATTTCCCTTAATCCTATCCTGCCTCCCCCATTTATTCTATTCTTTCTTTTGACCCTGTCCCTCCTCAGAAGTATTTGTTTCTGATTACCCACTTTCCCAATCTTCTCTCCTCTCTATCATCCCTCTACTCTCTTGTCCCCTCCCCCCCCCCATTTTCCTGTAGGGTAAGACAGATTTCCATACCCAATTGATTGTGTATGTTATTCCCTCCTTAAGTCATATCCTATGAGAATAAGATTCACTCATTCCCTCTCACCTTCCCCTGTTTCCCCTCTACTGTAAGAGCCTTTTCTTTTCTGTTTTTTTTTGTGAGATAATTTACCCCATTCTACCTCTCCCTTTCTCCTTCTCCTAGTATAATCCTCTCTCACCCCTTAATTTTATTCTCCAGATCAACTTGCTCTGTGCCCTCTGTCTATCTATCTATCTATCTATCTATCTATCTATCTATCTATCTATCTATCTGTCTGTCTATCTATCTATCTATTATAATTTTTTCCCTCCAACTACCTTAATACTGAGAAAGGTCTCATGAGTTACAAATATCATCTTTCCATGCAGGAATGTAAACAGTTCAACCTTAATAAGTCTCTTATGATTTCTCTTTCCTGTTTACCTCTTCATGTTCCACTTGAGTCTTGTATTGGAAAGTCAAATTTTCTATTCAGCTCTGTTCTTTTCATCAAGAATGTTTGAAAGTCCTCTATTTCACTGAATGACCATTTTTTCCCCTGAAGGATTATACTCAGTTTTGCTGGGTAGGTGATTCTTGGTTGTAATCCTATCTCCTTTGCCCTCTGGAATATTATATTCCATGCCCTGTGGTCCTTTAATGTAGAAGCTGCTAAATCTTGTGTTTTCCTGATTGTGTTTCCACAATACTTGAATTGTTTCTTTCTGGCTGCTTGTAATATTTTCTCCTTGACCTGGGAACTCTGGAATTTGGCTACAATATTCTCAGGAGTTGTCCTTTGGGGATCTCTTTCAGGAGGAGATTGGTGGATTCTTTCAATTTCTATTTTGCCCTCTGGTTCTAAAATATCAGGGCAGTTTTCTTTGATCATTTCTTGAAAGATGATGTGTAGGCTCTTTTTTTGATCACGGCTTTCAGATAGTCCAATAATTTTTAAATTCTCTTTCCTGGATCTATTTTCCAGATCAGTTGTTTTTCCAGTGAGATATTTTACATTGTTTTCTAATTTTTCATTTTTTTGGATCTGTTTTACAGTGTCTTAATTTCTCATAAAGTCACTAGCTTCCAATTGCCAAATGGCAAAAGAGCTCCAAAAAGCCAATGAGGAGAAGAATGCCCTAAAAAGCAAAATTGGACAAATGGAAAAGGAAGTCCAAAAGATTGCTGAAGAAAATACTTCCTTCTCTTATTTCCTTCCCTTCCTACTGTCCTGTAGGGAAAGATAGATTTTTACACCCAAATGAGTGTGTATATTATTTCCCCTTTGAGCCAATTCCAATTAGAATAAAGTTCATGTGCTACGTTCCCCACTTCCCTCATTTTCCCTGCTACTATAGAATCTCTTTCAGGCCTCTTTTATGTCAGGTAATTTGTCTCAATCTAGCTCTCTCTTTCCCCTTCTCCTAGTGCATTCTTCTTTCTCATCCCTTAATTTTATTTTTTTTTTGGATAATCATACCATCATATTCAATCCACACCTCTGCTTTCTGTCTATGTATATTCCTTCTAACTGCCCTAATAATGAGAAAGTTGGCAGGAGTTATAAATATCATTTTCCCACGTAGGAATATAAACAGTTTAACTATATTGAATCCCTTTTGATTTCTTTTGCCTGTTTACCTTTTTATGCTTCCTTTACATCTTTTATTTGAAAGTCAAATTTTCTGTTCAGCTCTGGTCTTTTCATCAGGAATGCTTGAAAGGCCTCTATTTCACCAAATTTCTTTTTTTTCTCCTGATGTTCAGTTTTCTCCTGATATTCAGTTTTGCCAGCTAGGTGATTCTTGGTTGTAATCCAAGCTCTTTTGTCCTCCAGATTATCATATACCAAGACCTCCGATCCTTTAATATAGAAGCTACTAAATCTTCTATTATCCTGATTGTGGCTCTATGGTATTTGAATTGTTTCTTTTGGTGGCTTGCAGTATTTTCTACTTGACCTAGGAGGTCCAGAATTTGGCTATAATATTCCTGGGAGTTTTCATTTTGAGATCTCTTTCAGGAGGTGATCAGTGGATTTTTTTCAATTTCTATTTTACCCTCTGGTTCTAGAATATCAGGGAAGTTTTCCTTGACAATTTCTTGAAAGATAGTGTCTAGGCTCTTTTTTTGATCATGACTTTCAGGTGATCCAATAATTCTTAAATTATTTCTCCTGAGTCTACTTTCCAGGTCAGTTGTTTTTCCAATGAGATATTTCACATTTTCTTCCTTTTTTTCATTCTTTTGATTTTGTTTGATTGTTTCTTGATTTATCGTAAAGTCATTAGCTTCCACTTGCCCAATTCTAACTTTTAAGGAATTATTTTCTTCAGTGAGCTTTTGTACTCCTTTTTCCATTTGGCCAGTTCTACTTTTTAAGGCATTCTCCTTTCCATTGGATTTTTGTGCCTCTTTTATCATTTGGCCCATTCAATTTTTTAAGGTTTTATTTTCTTCAGTATTTTTTTGTGCCTCCTGTACCAAAACTGCTGACTCTTTTTTCATGATTTTCTTGTATCACTCTCATTTCTCTTCCCAAATTTTCCTCTACCTCTCTGACTTGATTTTTAAAATCGTTTTTGAGCTCCTCTATAGCCCAAAACCAAGTCATATTTGTCTTGGAGGTATAGGATACAGGAATTTTGACATTGTTGTTTTCTTTGGAGTATGTCTTTTGATCATCCTTGTCACCATAGTAACTTTCTGTGGTCAGAATTTTTATCTGTTGTTTGCTCATTTTCCAGCCTATTTCTTGACTTTTAACTTATGCTAAAGTGATGCTGTGCTTCTCAAATGGAAGGCATACTATTTGAAGCTTCAGGTTTTTGCAGCTGTTTTCAGAGGTAATTCTGGGGACCTGTAAGTTTTTGACTCTTCTAAGGTGGTATGATCTAAGGAGAGGTGTGTTTACTACTCTTCTGTACTGTGCACTGGTTTGTGAGTGACCACAAGTGCTCTTTTTAACTCTGAAACTATGATGAGGGTCCCTGCTCCCTGCAGCCTTGAGCTCTGCTGTGATAGTGCTCAAACTTGGGCTAAGACCCAGAAATATGATCCAGAGCCAAGTATAGGTAATGCAACAGAGTCCTGCCCTTGGTGCCAGCAAAGGGACCCCTGTAAATCTCCTGACCCATTGTCCTATCCCCTTACCATCTGTGGGCTGAGAGGTCTGGAAATCTCCAATGCTGCCACTGATTCAGAGGCGTGAGGCTCCTGGTTTGCTGGGGCCAGGTCTGCACTGGTGCAGCCTGTGCTTGACTGCACTCCTCTCTCCCCCTGGTGAAAAAGACCATTCCTGGTGACCTTTTAAGTTGCCTTTTTGTAGGATCTGCTGCTCTAGAATTTGTTTAGTCAGTATTTAAAAGGGTTTGGGGGAGAGCTCAGGCAAGTCCCTACCTTTACTCCACCATCTTGGCTCTTCCCAGCAATGACACTTCTATGAGAGAAAAGCAAATGCCACTTTCTCAATGAGCCTTTTTTCACCCTACGATTACTTTCTATGCATTTTGTATTTATTTATCTGCATGTATAGTGTGCCCTCTTTCCCTCCCTTCTCCTCCCGCAGTAGAATATAAGCCCCTTACTGGCATGGACAGTTTCTCATTTTATCTTTGTATTCCCAAAGACTTTCAGAAGGCCCAGGCAATAGAGTCAGGAAGAAGTGAGTTTGAAACCTGGCTCAGACACTTACTAGCGGAGAGATGAAGTGCTTTTCCAACTTTAAAGCACTATATAAATGCTAGCTATTATTGTTAAGAATATTAAATACTTGTTGAATTTAATGTTTCCTAACAGGATCCACAAAAACCAGTAAGTACACAGAGCGAGGTTTGCTTTCTGTCCAAAGATGGCCTGTCCAGAGGGGCTGAGATAGGGAAAAGGAATCTCATTTCAAACCCTGCTGAGGGAAGGGTTACTTTCAGTCTACCATGTGCCCTTGATGTGGTATGTACTTTAAGCTCTCTGGAGAGTGTCCTTCAGACACTTGCCAGGGGCCTTCCACTAAGGAACGGAGTTGCTGTACAACCCTAAACCAACTCCTGAGATAAAATTATTCCAGTATTGTTCCCAGAACACAAAGATTATGTTGTATGTATCTGCATGGAAACAATTTTATGTACCCAGCAGGCAAATGTTGGTAGAAAATGCCTTGAAAACTTACAGGAAGGTAGGAAACAACTTATCAGCCAATTTTAATTGTGCTCAAGGAAAATACATGGACATATAAGTTAACTTAAAAGCGGTAAGAAAAGCAAAAATGCCAAGCAAAACAGGTAATAAAGAAAGGCTGAAGAGATATAAAAAGAAAATGTCTTTCTGTTCAAATTATATTAAGAACATGATTTCAAGGTTAGATGCTATGCATATCTGTGTGTGCATCCTCACTTTGTATGTTGGCCCCAATATGATACAATGGAAATTGAGCTGGATTAAGTGTTAGAAGACCTGAACTCAGCTCCTGGTTCTATATTTATCTTCTTTGTGACTTTTGACGAGTCACTTTACTACCTCATCTGCAAAATATGGAGAATGGACTTCATATCATTTTAAGAACCTTTAAGCTCTAAACGTCTGATCCAATGATCCTATGACCTCAAAAATCCCGTCTAGGTTTAATCTGTGATCCTGTGAATTCATTAGGAATAGCATTGAACTGAATTTGGAGTAGAGGACCTTGGTTCTTCTGTTTCAAGTCTGTCACTTACTTATGAGTTTGGACAAATCACTTAACGTCACTTAATCTCTCTCATCTGTAAAATGAAGGGTCTTGCTTGACTAGGTCATCTATAAACTCTGGATTCTATCCTATACAGTCAGTACTATAAATGTTAATAATGCTGTCGTCCATGTTATATTAAGGTTCCCTAAACGTTCTTCTGTGAATAGGCATTTAGATGTTAAGTGGCATCTTTAGCACACAACTTGCTTGTAAGTGTTAGAGATGTAGTTTGTCTTTCAAAAGGTCGAGGCCAATTCTGTAGGTCACCTGTCTGTAGAAATTCTATCCACAAATATTCATCAGCAACTTATCTATAACTCAAATTCTTAAGAAGTGGCCTGGGGCATTAAGGTGTTAATGGTTTGTCCAATGGCCCACAGCTAGTTAGCATCTCAGTCTTGATTTATACCCCAGGGCTCCTACTAACAACTTTGAGTCAGAGACTCAATCCTTCCATTGCCCTGATTGTCTTTTTGTCAAAGAGTACAACCCTTAGGAGAGAATTCCCACCAGGGATAAACTTCTCAGTTAAGATATAAATCATATTATCACAGGAATGAGAGTTGGAAATGATCACCGGGTTATAGGATTATATACTTATGTTATCTATATATTTTATAATCTATAAAATATAGATTTAGAGCCGAAAGGAACCTCAGGAGCAATCAAATCCAGTCCCTTCATTTTACAGATAACTTTTTTTTGTAGGGGCATTAAATTTTGGACTGAACTTGGGGAAAATTGAAAAGTACTTTATTTTTTAAAATTAATTTATTTATTTTTAGTTTTCAACAATCACTTCCAAAGGCTTTTGAGTTTTAAATTTTCTCCCCCTCCCTCTCCTCCTCCCTCACCATGACGGTGTGAAAACTGGTATAAGCCCTACATGTACATTCCTATTAAATGTATTTTCACATTAGTTATGTTGTAAAGAAATATTAGAACCCATAAGAGGTACCACAAGAAAGAAGAAAAAAAGAGAAGAAAAAAAAGAGGAAATAGTATGCTTCGATCAGCATTCAAACTCCATAGTTCTTTCTCTGGATGTGGATAGCATTTTGCATCATGAGACTTTTGGAGATGTCTTAGATCCTTGCATTGCTGAGAAGAGCTGTCTATCAAAGTTAGTCATCGTACAATGTGGCTATTGCTGTGTAAAATGTTCTCCTGGTTCTGCTCACTTCACTCAGCATCAGTCCATACAAGTCTTTCCAGGTTTTTCTAAAGTCCTCCTGCTCATCATTTCTTATAGCACAATAATATTCCATTGCATTCACATACCATAACTTGTTCAGCCATTCCCCAACTGATGGGGAATTTCCAATTCTTTGCCACCACAGAAAGAGCTGCTATAAATATTTTTATACATGTGGGTCATTTTCCCACTTTTATGACCTCTTTGGAATTCAACCCTAGAAGTGCTATTGCTAGATATGCACATTTTTGTAGCTCTTTGGGCATAGTTCCAAATCGCTCTCCAAAATGGTTGGATCAGTTCAAACCTCTACCACCAATGCAGTAATATTCCAATTTTCCCACATTTTCTCCAACATTTATCATTTTCCTGTTTTATCATGTTAGTCAATCTGATAGGTGTAGTGTGGTGCCTTGGAGTTGTTTTTATTTGTTTCTTTAATCAGTAATGATTTAGAGCACTTTTTTATGTGACTATGGATAGTTTTAATTTCTTCGTCTGAAAACTGCCTGTTCATATCCTTTGACTATTTATCAATTAGATAATGACTTGTATTCTTATAAATTTTACTTAGTTCTCTATATGTTTTAGAAATGAGGCCCTCATCAGAGACACTAGCTGTAAAAATTCTTTCCCAGTTTTCTGCTTCCCTCTTAATCTTGGTTGCATTGGCTTTGTTTGTGCAAAAAGCTTTTCAATTTAATGTAATCAAAATTATCCATTTTGCATTTCATAATGTTTTCTAACTCATGTTTGGTTATAAATTCTTCTGTTCTCCATAAATCTGACAAGTAAACTATTCCTTGCTCTCCCAGTTTGCTTATAGTATCAACCTTTATATCTAAATTGTGTACCCATTCTGACTTTATTCTGGTATATGGTGTAAGATGTTGGTCTATGCCTAGTTTCTTCCATACTCTTTTCTAGTTTTCCCAGCAATTTTTGTCAAATAGTGAGTTCTTATCCCAGAAGCTGAGATCTTTGGATTTATCAAACAGTAGATTACTGTAGTCATTGACTACTGTGTCTTGCATACCCAACCGATGCCACTGATCCACCACTCTACTTCTTAGCCAGCACTAAACAGTTTTGATGATTGCTGCTTTATAATACAATTTAAGATCTGGAATGGCTAGGCCACCTTCTCCTGCATTTATTTTCATCAGTTCCGTTGATATTCGGGATCTTTTGTTATTCCAAATGAATCCTGTTATTATTTTTTTCTACCTCTCTAAAATATTTTTGGTAGTTTTGTATGGCACTGAATAAGTAAATTAGCTTAGGTAGAATTGTCATTTTTATTATATTAGCTCGGTCTACCCATGAGCCACTGATGTTTTTCCAATTATTTAGATCTGACTTTATTTGTGTGAAAAGTGGCTTATAATTGTGTTCGTATAGTTCCTGGGTTTGTTTCAGGAGGTAGATTCTTAAATATTTTATAATGTCTACAGTATCTTTAAATGGAATTTCTCTTTCTATCTCTGGCTATTGGGCTTTGTTGGTAGTATATTGAAATGCTGATGACTTATGTGAGTTTATTTTGCTAAAGTTGTTTATTATTTCAAGTAGTTTTTTTTTTACTTGATTCTCTAGGTTTCTCTAAGTATATCATCATATCATCTGCAAAGAGTGATAGCTTTGTTTCTTCTTTGTCTATTCTAATACCATCAATTTCTTTTTCTTCTCTTATAGCTAAAACTAAAATTTCTAGTACCATACCAAACAACAGTGGTGATAATAGACATCCTTGTTTCACCCCTGATCTTATTGGAAATGCTTCTAGCTTATCCCCATTACATATAATGCTTGCTGAAGGTTTTAGGTAGAAGCTACTTATCATTTTGAAGAAGACTCCATTTATTTCTCTGCTCTCTAGTGTTTTTAATAGGAATGGGTATTGTATTTTGTCAAAAGCTTTTTCTGCATATATTGAGATAATCGTGTGGTTTCTGTTAGTTTTGTTGTTGATATGATCAATTATGCTGATAGTTTTCCTAATGTTGAACCAGCCCTGCATTCCTGGTATAAATCCTACCTGGTCATAGTGTATTATTCTTGTGATAAGTTGCTATAATCTATTTGCTAATATTTTATTTAAATTTTTTGAATCTGTATTTATTAGAGAAATTGGTGTATAATTTGACTCTTCTTAGTTTAGGTATCAGCACAATATTTGTATCATAAAAAGAATTTGATAAGACTCCTTCTTTGCCTGTTTTCCTAAATAGTCTATATAGTCTCAGAGTTAATTGTTGTTTAAATGTTTGATAGAATTCACTTGTAAATCCATCTGGACCTGGAGATTTTTTTTTCCCTCGGGAGTTCATTGATGGCTTATTCAATATCTTTTTCTGAGATGGGGTTATTCAATAATTTTACTTCTACGGTTAATCTGGGCAATTTATATTTCTGTAAATATTCATTCATTTCACTAAGACTGTCAGATTTATTGGCATACAGTTGGGAAAAATAGTTCCTAATTATTGTTTTAATTTCCTCTTCATTGGTGATGAATTCACTCTTTTCATTTTTGTTACTGCTAATTTTATTTTCTTCTTTCTTTTTTTAATTAAATTGACCAAAGGTTTATCTATTTCATTGGTTTTTTTCCCATAAAACCAGCTTAGTTTTGTTTATTAGTTCAATAGTTTTCTTAATTTAATTTTATTAATCTCTCCTTTGATTTTCATTATTTCTAATTTGGCATTTAATTGGGGATTTTTAATTTGTTCTTTTTCTAGTTTTTTTTTAGTTGCATGCCCAATTCATTGATCTCCTCTTTCTCTATTTTATATATGTAGGCATTTAGAAATATAAGCTTCCCCTAAGAACTGCTTTTTCAGCATCCCATAAGTTTTTGGTATGTTATCTCATTATTGTCATTCTCTTAGATGAAATTATTGATTGTTTCTATGATTTGTTGTTTGACCCATTCATTCTTTAGGAATAGATTATTTAGTTTCCAATTAATTTTTAGTCTATCTCTCTATGGCCCTTTATTATATATAATTTTTATTTCATCATGATCTGTAAAGGATGCATTTAATATGTCTGCCTTTCTGCACTGGATTGTGAGGTTTTTATGCCCTACAATTTTTGTGTAAGTGCTGTGTACCACCAAGAAAAAAGAATATTCCTTTCTATTGCCATTTAATTTTCTCCAGAGGTCTACCATACCTAACTTTTCTAAAACTCTATTTACCTCCTTAACTTCTTTCTTGTTTATTTTGTGGTTAGATTTATCTAGCTCAGAGAGGGGAAGGTTGAGGTCCCCTACTAGTATGGTTTTGCTGTCTATTTCTTCCTGTAACTCTCTGAAATTCTCTAAGAATCTGGATGCTATACCACTTAGTCCATATATGTTTAGTAATGATATTATTTCATTGTCTATGGTGCCTTTTAGCAGGATGTAGTTTCCTTACTTTTCTCTTTTAATAAGGTCTATTTTTGCTTTTACTTTGTCTGAGATCAGGATTGCTACCCCTGCTTTTTTTTTACTTCAGCTGAAGCATAATATATTCTACTCTAGTCCTTTACCTTTACTTTTTGTATATCCCTCTGTTTCCAATGTGTTTCTTGTAAACAACATATTATATGATTATGATTCCTAATCCATTCTGCTATTCATTTCTATTTTATGGGAGAGTTCATCTCATTCACATTCACAATTATAATTACTAATCTGTGTCTTCCTCTCCATCCTATTCCCCACTCACCTGTTTATGCTTTTCTTTCTCCTTTTCTCCCTTACCCTCCTCAGTAGAGTTTTGCTTTTGATCACCACCTCCCTCAATCTGCCCTCCCTTATTTCAGCCCCCTCTCTTTTCTTTCCCTTTTCTCTTACTATTTCTTCCCTCCCTTTTATACCCACTTCCCTTTTCTTTCCCCTTTCCTCTCCTACTGTGTATATGGCAAGTTAAAATTCTATATCTAACTGAGTATGTTATTCCCTCCTTGAGTTCAAACAATGCTCATCTCCCTCCCTTCTTTCCCTCTACTGTAATATGTCTTTGTGCTTCTTTGTGTGATGTAATTTACCCTTTTCTGCTTACTCCTTTTATCTTCTCCCATTACAATTCCTTTTCACCACTTCATTAGGTTTTTTTATCATCACATCAAAGTCACTTAATCCCACCCTGTCCATTCATGTATATACCTTCTAAGTGTTGTAATAAAGATACAGTTCTCAAGAGTTGTAAGTATCATCTTACCATGTGGGGATGTAAACAGTTTAACCTTATTGAATAACCTGTTTTTTTTTCCCTTTCTAGTTTACCTTTTTATGCCTCTCTTGAGTCTTGTATTTGAAGATCTAATTTTCCATGGAGCTCTGGTCTTTTCATCAGGAAAGTTTGGAAGTCCCCTATTTCATTGAATGTCTATCTCCTTCCCTGAAATATTATGCTCAGTTTCGCTGGGTAGTTGATCCTTGGTTGTAATCCAAGCTCCTTTGCCTCATGGAACATCATATTCCAAGCCTTCTGTTATTGTAATATAGAAGCTGCAAGGTCCTGTGTAATCCTGACTGTGGTTCCACAATATTTGAATTGTTTCTTCCTGGCTGCTTGCTGCATTTTCTCCTTGACATGATAATTCTGGAATTTGGCTACAATTCCTTGGCATTTTCAATTTGGGATCTCTTTCAGGAGGTCATTGGTGAATTTTTTTGATGACCATTTTACCCTCTGGTTCTAGGGCCTCAGAGCAATTTTCCTTAATGATCTCCTGAAAGATGGTGTCCAGGCTCTTTTTTTCATCATGGCTTTCAGGTAGACCAATAATTCTTAAGTTATCTCTCCTGGATCTATTTTCCAGGTCAGTCATTTTTCCAATGCAGTATTTTACATTTTCTTCAATTTTTTCATTCTTTTGATTTTGTTTGACTGACTCTTGATGTATCAGAGTCATTAGCTTCCAATTGTCCAATTCTAATTTTCAATGAATTGTTTTCTTCAGTTAGCTTTTGTACCTCCTTTTCCATTTTGCCAATTTTACTTTTTAAGAACTTGTTTTCTACAGTCCATTTTTGTCCTTCTTTTTCCAAGCTATTGACTGTCTCTTGTATACCTCTCATTTCTTTTCACATTTTGTTCTTCTATCTCTCTTACTTGATTTTTAAAATCTTTCTTGAGCTCTTCCAAGAAGGCTTTTTGGGCTTGAGACCAGTTCATATTCCCCTCTGAGGTTTCAGGTGTAGATATATTGACAATGCTATCCTCCCCTGAATTTGTGTTTTGATCTTCCTTGTCACCCAGTTACTTTTCTATGGTCATTGTTTTTCTATGTTGCTGCTTGCTCATGTTGTTTGCATTTTCTCTGGCTTTTATAGTTGATCTCTGCATCTGGGGTACAGGGGGCACTCTCCCGGGCTTCTTGCGCTGGGGGCTAGGGCCTGATTTTTTTTAAGGTGGGGCTTGCCATTGGTTTGCTGGGATGCCTCCCTTCCTGTACTGGTCTCCTTCAACCACAACAAGAGGGACCTTTCCTGTTAATTCCCCTAGCCTCAGGAGCTAAAAGACTATGTATCTAATCTTTATGCTGACTCTACAATTTCAAGATTTTTCCTTGGGCAGTATTTTCTGGGTTTTTCAAGGTCACTTTTTAGAGGTTTTTGAAGAGATTTGGGGGAGAGCTCAGGAGAGTCTCTGCTTTCACTCCGCCATCTTGGCTTTACCTCCCAGGTAAGATAATTGATGCCCAGGGAGTTTAAATCATTTGCCCAGGTCACACAATGTTTAAGGCACAATGCTAACCCAGGTCTTTCTGACTTTTTTTCCTCCACTCTAGCATGTCACTTCTCAATGATCATGAGATTATTTATCTTTAGAGCCTAGAGGGCTTCTAATCCCAAATCCTCATTACATAGAGTGAAAACTGAGGCCCAGAGAGGTAAAAGGTGACTTTTGTGAGTTCACATAGCTGGAATGGAATAAAACTGAAATTTAAACCTAAATCTCATTCAAAGTTATTAGAGGGAGCTTGGGTATAATTCTTGACTCAGATGCCAACTAGCTGTGAACCACTGGACAAACCATTTAACATTTCAATGCCCTGGGCCATTTTTTAGACTGTGAATCACAGATGAGCTGTTGATAAGCATCAGTGGATAGAGCTTCTATATTTCTGTTCAGTCATTTCAGCCATGTACCTATATAGAAGAAATCACAAATCTACCCCCCTCTTCCCTTTAAAAAATGTTTATACCCAAACCATGCAAATTAATGCATAGCTTGAGTTCTACTGAGATCATACCTTTCTACCTTTTTACAGAATAGGAAACTAAGAGTTATTAAAACACAACAATCATCTGGGGTTCAATGCATGGGGTGCTAGATTTGATGTTAGAATACCCAGATTCAAATCCAGGGTCTGTAGTCTTGCTACTTATGAAAACTTGTCTGTGGGCCTCAGGCTTCTCATCTATAAAGAGAATGCTGTTGGACTAGGTGATCTCTGAGATCTCTTCCAGCTTGAAATCTAATCCTATGGTAAATCTGATTTAGGCAATTATTATTTTTATGTTATTATATTATATATAAATATATATTATTATATTATATTTTATTTTTTCAATAATATTTTATTTTCCCCCAATTGCATGTAAAAAACCAAATTTTTTAACATTTGTTTTCTTAAAATTTTGAGTTCCAAATTCTCTCCCTCCCTCTCCTCCCCCCTGCCTGAGACAGTAATCAATTTGATATAGGTTACATATGTTCAATCATGCAAAACATATTCCCATGCTAATAATATTTTAGAGAACTATTAGATCGCATAGGATTCTGGCAAAGTTAGTTTCTCAAATTAATAGCAAAAATTTCTAATACTCCATTCCTTTTTAGCCTATGGCTAGGGCTCAGAAACACATGGAAAGGCATGTGATCTAGGCTTCCAGAAGAATTTTCATCTTATCCTATCACAGAGGACACTTATGTGATTAGTGATGATGTTTAGAGGCCTTCTTTCCCCCACCAACTGATTTTAACTCTGCTCCCAACTACGTTGCAAACAAATCAAAATCATTCTGGAGTGTTAGAAGGACTCTATAGATAATGGAGGATTGATTTCTCGGTGTGCTCATATTATCTAGAAAGAGACCTCCCAAAATACACCTGGCTTAATTGAGTTTGGAATTCCAACTCCTGGCGGGACCTGAAGGTTAGAAGATGAGATTTTCAAAAGTAATTTGGCAACTACAGTGAGAAATGTTTTCAAAGCCTGAACACCTCACTCTATGGTTAGCTTATTTTCCATGACTCTGTAGTCTCCTGGGTATAAGTAGCACTGGGAAAATTGCTAAGCAGATTCATTAAATATGCTGAGCCTCGATGCATTGATGGCTTAGAAATTTCCCTGGGAATGTTGTACTGTTGTACTTTGCATAATTGAACACCAGGTCTGCAAGTAAGACTAATAACCATAGTTGTTCTAATGATCATCATATTATGTATCCTAATGGTCTATGGAAACCATTCATGTGCCTTATTTATTTGTTCGTTCGTTTGTTCATTTGTTTGTTCATTTCCCTTTTCCATGACCTCTTATTCAGGCATTCATTATAAAGGAATAACCTACTATGTGCCAAGCATTATATGAGGCACTGAGAATACAAGGCAAAAGCAAAGGCCTACCCCTGAGAGGAGTTTACTTTCTATATCCCTATTTGCTTATCATAGATGACCAATCATGATTTTTTCTTTCATTTCCTTCTTTTTTATTTTAAATTTTATTGTTTTTTGTTTTTTACATTACAGATACTTCCATATACACATGGTGCAGTGGAAAGTACACTGTAGTACATGCTCCAGAGCCCTGGGTTCAAATCCAGCCCCTGAGTTTCCTAGCTGTGAAAATTTAAATGAGTCACCTAATATTCTTAGTCCCATAAAAGGAGAAAGTTGGACTAAATATCCCCAGAAGTGCAACATCTGTATTTTTTTTCTAGCATCATCTGTATTATATGTATCTCTATACACAACATATATGAAAACATATGTTGTCTTGCCCATTAGAATGTAAACTCCTTGAGACCAGGGATAGGCTTTGCCTTTTTTTTTTGTATCCTCAGAACCTAGGTCATGACAAGATGCCAAGGTCATTCACTGTACCCCAGGCCATAGTGACTTTTGTCTTGTCACTGTCCTTTTATGCCTCTGGAAGAGAGAGTGAGGCTGATGACTTTGTGCAGCTCTCCCTCACTTAAATCCAATTCACTCGTAAATCAAGACATCACCCAATGAATCATTGGTCCTCTTCTAAAGGAAGGTAAACAGCATCCTCAAAAACCTGCATGGCGCTTGGCCCATAGTAAGAGCTTAACAAATACTTGTTGACCGATTGATTTAATCATTCAATGGCATGCAAACTTGGTCCATTGACTTCACATTAAGCATCTGGACTACACCCTTGGCCTAAGAACTGCAAACATGGATAGAAACCAGAGGTAGTATGGTCAAGGGGAAGCCTGTAAGATGCTTTCTCTGAAGGAAAGGCCATGTAGCAATATGATTTCGCACAGGAGTCATATGCATCAGTGGTCCCTGGGACCCTAGGAGAGAAGGAGGTGGGGAGAATTAAGGTACAAAGGTGTCAAAAAAGAGGAACGATGATGGAAGAGAGAGGAGTAGCTGGGCCAAGCTGGATACAAGAATACAATCCATTGGCTGTGATAGATTGGGGTGTGAGAAGAAGGAATACTGAACCACATGGACTTTATGGGACAAATAAAAGTGGTATCCAAGGAACAATGAACAGTAGAGCAACAATGTGGAGAAGAAAGCACAGGGAGGCACCAGTCTATCTATGGAAGGAGAAACTAGCCCTGATTAGAAACAGGGCTGATTAGGACTCTGGTGACAATTAGGCTGGAGGATGGGCCCATGAGATGCTGGCCTTCCAGTCTGTGCAAGGGAAAAGACCCAGTCTCAAAAAAAGGAAGGGAAAGGAAAGGAGAGAGGAGGGAAAGAAAGGGGACAAAGGAAGAGAAAAAAGAAAATCCTTGTAGCAAATATGTATTTTCAAACAAAGCAAATCCCCACTTTGGCATTTGCCAAAATGTTATGTCTCATTCTACATCTTGAGTCCATTACCTCTTGGTAAGGTGGTGGGTAATCTCACTGGTTCTCTGCAATCCTGAACATGATGCACATCTTGACATCTTTTATCCATTTTCTGCAATTCCTTGAATGCCCTCCCTCCTCCCCTTTGATTCTTAGAATCCTTGACTTTCTTCAAGAATCTATTAAATGTTCCCTTTGGCAAGACACTGGATGCTGGAGCCTTAACTTCTAATGTGCTCTTCTACCTACTCCAGATACCCTTTGTATTGGAAAAATTGTACGAATGAATGAATGAATGGTAAAGTGAGCAAAATCAGAACAATTTGTAGAACAAAAAACATCATTTTCAAAATAAAGAACTTTGAAAGAGATCAGAACTTAGTCAATGCAATGACCAGCCGTGGTTCCAGAGGACCAGTGATGAAGCACACCACTTGACAGGTGATGGAATCAACATACAGAGGGAAACAAACATTTTTAGACTTGGCCAATGTGGGATTGTTTTTTCTTTGTTTGACAATCCATAGTCATTGCAAAGGTTTTGTTCCTTCTATTCTCATTGTTAGGGTTGGGAAAGAGAAAATAAATGCTCACTAATTGAAAAGTAATTATTTTTTTAAAAGACTGTAAGCTCATTGAGGACAGATGGCATTGTTTGCTTCTCCAAAGCATCCCCACTACTTTGAATAGTACCTGACATATCCTTGTTAATTTACAATAGAGCATTATACCACATGACTCCATTACATCATACTATGTGTGTACATATGTGTGTATGAGTGTAAATAAATGGTCTTTTTAGTCTAGCAGAGTGGATAGAGTTCTAGACACAGAGTCAGGAAGATCTGGGTTCTAATCCTACCTCAGAGATTTACAATCTGTGTGACCCCGGGCAAGTAAATTTACCTCTCTTGGCCTTGGTTCTTCATCTGTAAAAGAAGGTGATTGGACTAATCGGTGTCTAATAGCCCTTCCAATACTAAATCTATATCCTATTTCATCAGCATAGGAATTCCAGGTGAGGTTAATCAGATCATGGATCTACAGTGAGGCGAGATCTCAGATACTGTCTAGGCCAAACCCGTCATTAGGTTGTTTAGTCTTTCAGTCGTGTCCAGCTCTTTGCTACCCTTTCTGGGCTTTTCTTGGCACAGATAATGGTTTGCCATTTCCTTCTCCAGTTCATTTTACAGATGAGGAATTGAGGCAAACAGGGTTAAATGACTTTCCCAGGGTCACACTGCTAGTGTGCTCCTGATTTCAGGCCTAGCACTCTCTCCACTGTGCCACTGAACTGCTCACTTCATATTCTCTGTCTCTAGAAATATGTGCAGCATGAAGTAGGTGCTCAATAATGCAGAATGATGGGCTAAGCACATGGAGTAAGTTCCAAAGGTGAGATTTGAACCAGGACATCTGACACCAGCTGCTACAACCATCTCCATTGTATACTGTTTCCTCCCATCATCTCTATACACCAAAGACAGTATTTTCCTCTTCTGTCTTTTTTTTTTGAAAACACATGTGTGATTTCAAAAAGTAAACCATCCTAAATGCACAGCTGGAATTCCAAATATATATCCATCCAGCAAACCGAGCCTATTGCCATGGAAGGTATTACAATCCATCAAACAGTCAATGAACCTTTTTAAGCACTTACTATGTACAAGGTACTGTACTAAGCACTGGGATACGAAAACAGGCAAGAGGTAGTGCCCTCAAGTAGCTTACAATTTAATGGGGAAGACAATAGGCAAACAAATCTATACAGAGCATACTATATACAGAATAAATAGGAAATATAATTAACAGAGTACAGAAAATCCCCAGTTGTTAGGTTGGCTTTACTTTTTACTTCGTGCCATCCAATCCTGGATGGAAGAAGGTTATTGCCCTACAAACATCAGACAGGTAGGAGTACAATAGCGTTCACACTACATGAGGACTCTTTTCCTCTGAGGAAAATACTTCATTGCATATAACTTGGCATCCAGTATGGAAAACTTGATATGCTTTTGAGGACATTCATGGTTGAAATCCTGAAGAATTTCAATACTGTCTGCAAGGAGTACAGAGAGATGACTCCTGTTTTCCCAAGATAAATGTATAATTCTTTGATTTTAATAATAGAGGAGACTAGTGTTGGATTAAGAATACATTAATTGGGGTGGGAAGGTGGATTTGCACTCTGGTGAGGAATCTTTGCTATTGTTGTTCAGTTCTTTCAGTTGTGTCTGACTCTTCACGGGGTTTTCTTGGCAAAGATACTGGAGTGGTTAGCCATTACCTTCTTCAGCCCATTTTACAGATGAGGAAACTGAAGCAAACTGGGTTAAATGATTTGCATGAGATCACACAGCTAGTTAGTGTCTGAGGCTAGATTTAAACCCAGGAAGATGTCTTCCTGATTTCAGGAACAGCACGCTCTATACACTACAACAGTTTGCTGCCCCTAGTGAAGAATGTATCAATAGCATATGGCTATTTGGGGTCCATTTCTTAGAAGTAGAAGAAGAACCTCAGACTGAAGTCACCACTATAGCAATGCTCTCATGACAAGCTAGATTGGTAAAGTGTCTCAAGTTCATGCCATATGATAATCTGCAGAAGGACTTAGGACTGTTTAGCCTGGAGAAGAAGAGACTGGGGTCAGGTTGGGGGGAAAGGGAGTGAAAGTTGAATTCAAGTACTCAAGAGCTGTACAATGGAAAAAGAATTAGGTATGTTTTCCTTTACCACAAAGGTTAGAATGAGAAGCAAGGGAGGGAGTGGCAGAATGGCAAATTTAGTAAATTTAGGGAAAAATAAAAACTTCCTAACAATTAGAGTGATCTTCAAAATTGGTACTTCGGCAGGGTCTACTTTTTGCAAGTGCTCCTTAATCTTAGTGCCTTCACTCTGACATTTTATCATATGCACACATATTTTAATTATATTTATACAGTAATAGTTTATTAAATATTAACTACTGACATCTAATATACATGTTTCAGCATATTTTGTTTATGTGCATATGTGGTTATTTCATGTTGTCTCCATCATTAGATGGTGAACTCCTTGAGATAAAGGGCCATTTGTTTTTTCTTTCTTTCTTTGTATTCTCAGTGTTTAGCCTAGTGTCTGACACGTGGTGGGTGCTTAACAAATTTGAGTTGATGGACTCACTGACTGAATTGACATCCTTGGGAGGGGATGAGTTTCCCCCTCATTGAAGGTCTTCAAGTAGGAATTGGATGACTACTTGTTAGACATATTACAGAGAACATTCTTTTTCCAGGTGTAGATTAGACCAGGGATGACCACTGTATTTCAGCTCAGAAATTCTGTAACTCTGTGTCCAAAGTTTTCAGAAAAGAACATTTATGAACATCAAAAGGTTTTATTTCATTTTTAAAATGGTACCTTGTTGTTAATATTCCTTATGGCATCTATCTAATACAGCCTCTGGCTCTAATGTTCAGTGTTTCTAGTCACCCAGAAATGTAACTTTCTGAAAGGTGAAGACAGCATACTCATTAGAAATGACAAGACAAATCTAGGGTTTGAATGCTCACTCTTCCAAGACTAGACAAACCCTGAATAGACAGTTCTAGGTCAACAGTTTGCCAGAATCATCAGCTGAATCAGGAAGTTGGGGTTTCGACTCATTGCATCATGCCCTATAATATTCACTGAGGAGTCCCATGTCAGCACAACCGGGCATGGGGAAGGGAAATACTAACTAGAGAATTTACCTCTTGTACTGTGTTCCATTCAGTGGCTTAAATTCAATTTAACTGGTTCTCTTTAAGTATATGAGTGAGGAATGGAATGCAAGTAGATCCAGTTTCAAAGCCACTTTCTATAATCTATAATATTGGTAAAGCCTTTTTTGATTTCTTCAATGGGATGAAAACTAAAGGCCTGGTCCACAGAGTCTTAAATAGCAAAATATTTTCCTGAGGTAAATGATGGTAAAATGGGATAATAGGATAAGAGATTCAGAGCTCAGAGGGACTTTGTTGGCCATCAAGGCCAAACCCTTTTTTTTTTTTTACAGATAAGGAAACTAAGGCTCAGAGAGGTTGATTTACTCCTGATCAATGTCACAGAAAGGATTTGAAATCTTGACCTCAAGTGTAGCAAGTCTCTGGATTCACTGTCTCAGCATGAGACTAGTTACATATTCCTCCTCAGGGCTCTAGGGGTAACCCTGAGAGGGATTGAGGGCATCTTTCTCTAATCCTACCACCTCAATACTCCATTCTGTTATGTTCCCTTAATTGTTAGTTGCCAATGATTATCATCCCAGTTTATTTAACTTTTAATCAGTTAACTCTTAGAAAGGGAGATTTAATTCAAAGATGTGTCAAGAATAAAAGCACAAACATTTCTCTCCAACACTAGAATGCACACTATTTGCAGTGGTCCCTTGAGAGACTGGCTCCAAACTTACAGTAATTTCTATATATCATTTGCTCTGTCAAGTTCACTTCTAAATGTGGCATAGCTGCTGGCTGAGTCCTAGTCTCGGCTACCATTTGTCTGGACCCCTCAGGTTATCCCAAAGGGCCTCAAGGCAGGGCTGGCTGGCCATAAAACCTGGGATGAACTCCAACTTCTAGACCTGTTTTGGCTTGCAATTCTGACCTTTCAACCATAACTACTTCCAATATACCTTCACCTAATGTATACCAGAATTAATGTAAAGAAGCAAAGTCCATATTCATGCACTACATGCAGGATTTTGCTGGTAGATGCTTAACAATGCTGGGGGTGGAGGTGGGGGTATGACAGCATACTTAAGTTTAATCTTCATTATTAACATGGTCTCCATCATTTTTAAAAATCTATACACCAACAAAACAAAGAAAAAATCAAGCCCTGATTTCTAACATTAACCAATTTCTAAGGTATGCCTGCTCACAATGAAACTTCAAAAGTTGGTTCTCCCCAAGCCAGTTAGAGCTGGCTCCAGTATACCTCTGTCTTGGAGGCAGATTTCCTGAGGTCTCCCCCACAGCCAGAAGCTTACAGCAAATGATGCCAGGGAGGAAAAGGACAAGAGTCAACACCTATTTTGGCTGACTAGTGCTTTGTAAATACTTCCAATTTCATCTTCACAGGTAATCACAGAAGCTCCTCTCCAGTGGTGAGCAGACTGACACCAGGTCAGTCAGTCAGTCAGTCAATAAATATTTATTAAGCCCTTATTGTGTGCCAGATGCTGTGTTAAGCACTGGGGATACAAAAAGAGGCACAAAAGCCAGTCCCTGACCTCATGGAGCTTACAATCTAATAAGGGAGGCAATGAGCAAACTAATATACACAAACAAGCTATGTACAGGATAAATAAGAAATATTAAGAGAGGGAAGGCACTAGAATTAAGAGGAGTTGAGAAAGGCTTCCTGTAGTAGAAGATGGAATTTTAGTTGATACTTAAAGGCAACAAAGGGAATCCAGTAAGGAAAGATCCAGAGTGTTTGTGCATGTTCCAAAGTATGCATTCCAATTGCATCAGCCCAGCACACTGGACATGCTCACAACCCCCATTACATGGGTCCAACATTTTAGCCATTTTACCATGCTGATTCTCCCAGGGGGATGTGCCTTTGTGTATATGAATGGATGAGGCAGCATTCACCTTCCAGTGCCATTGGGTATAGATGAAAGAGGAAGCCTTCCTTAGAAGGTTCTATCGGCTGAGCAAGTTGTAGTATATGAATGTCATGGAATACTATCATTTTATAAGAAATGATAAGCAGGCAAATTTCAGAAAAACCTGGAAAGACTTACATGAACTGATGCTGAGTGAAGTGAGCAGAACCAGGAGGACATTGTACACAGTAACAGCAACATTGTGGGAGGATCAACTTTGATGGGCTTATCTCTTCTCAGCAATACAATGATCTAAGAAAACTGAAAAAGATTCATGATGGAAAATGCCATCCACATCCAGAGAAAGATTTATGGAGTCTGAATGCAGATCGAAGCATACTCTTTGTTTCTTTCTTTGTTTCTTTCTTCATTTCTTTGTTTGTTTGTTTGTTTCTTTCTTTCTTTCTGCTTTCTCTTTCTTATGGTTTTTCCTTTTTCTTCTGATTCTTCTTTCACAACATGACTAATGTGGAAATATGTTCAATATGGTTTTACATGTACAGCCTATATCAGATTGCATGCTGTCTTGGGGAGAGGAGAGGGGAGGGAGGGAAAATTTTTGGATAAAAATTTTTTACAAGATTTTTTACAAAATCTTATAAAAGTGAATGCTGAAAACTAAAAATAAATTTAAAAAAGAACAAAAGAAGAAGATGCTATCGTTGGTCTCTAAATTGTCTGCTCCAGGTTACGTCCTCAGCTGCCTCAGCCTAGTCGTGTCTATGCCTGCTCACCTTTACTAAGACATAAATCTCTTGGTGGTAGTCAATGTTAAACACTCTAGTCATATCTTAATTTGGAAGTTGGTAGTAAAATGTAACATTCAATCTCTGCTAAACTTCATAGTGGAATTTCTTCTTTCATTCCCTTCAATCCTACGAATCAGCCCTAAAGAGATTTCAGAAACAAGAAGGGCATTAATAAATGTGATATGAATTCTAAAATGTCAGCCGGGTGCCTGAGCAAATGAGACCAAGATGGCTTCATTTCTACTAACTTCTCAGGAAGAAGCTGGATGAAAACACTTGCACCATGATAAAAGGTCAACTTGAATGGAAAGGGTTTACATCCCCAGAAAGACCATGGGCCCTCCAGCATTGGAATGAGGGAGCTTCCTAGAACACATCCTGAATGGTCATGTGCTTCACTGCTGCTGCTGCAAGCCACCTGAGAGCTGACGTGTGTGTGTGCACGTGTGTGTGTGCACGTGTGTGTGTGTGCACGCGTGCACTAACTCTTCATCTGCAAAACAGGGCCAACACAAGGGCATAGCTGATTAGGCTGAGCCCAAGCATTTGACTTATACATAATTGAATCTTGAAAACTGTAACCACAATTCTGTCCCGTGTTAAATACTTCCAGTTATTCGTTTTCCAACAGGTCTTCAAGAAAATAGCAAGCCATACTGGGGGATAAGACCCGTAATGATTTGGGAGAGCTTAAGGTGGAGGACAGAGCAAAGTTTTTAACGTAGGATTATAGCTTAAGATCTGGAAGCAGCCTTAGAGATCATCTAGTCTAACTTGCTAAATATACATATGAGGAAACTGAGGCCCAGAGAGGTGGTGACTCTTCCAAGGTTATAAACATGTAGATGTTTCAGAGCCAGGATGCTGCGGGGAAGAAAGAGGTGTCCAGTACCTTCTGTCTTTTGACATGAATGACTCCATCTTTAAACTAGGTTCTATTTCAGTGCAAAATGAGCAGTAACCTCCACTCCCAATCCCTGATGGGTTTTCATTTTTGTATCAACTGCTCAATTCTCCTATTCTGCTAGACAAAGAACCAACAAAATTGTCTTACTCTGCTCCCTGGAAGCCAATGAGAGATTAATCAGTCTGTAATGTGATAATATGATAAATTGAGATAAGATTTGTAAAGTGCTTATCCCAGTGTCTGGCTCATAGTAGGCATTATTTAAATGCCTTCCCCTCCCCCTCTGTGTCCTGCTTCTAAGATCCAGACTGGTTCCTTCTATTTTTGTTTCCTTTATTTATCAGAGGTCCTTAACCATTTTTTATGTTGTTTCTTCTTGTTATTGTTCAGGCATGTCCAATTCTTTGGGACCTCTTGAACCAGTTGTCCATAGAGTTTTCTTGGCAAAGAGACTGGAGCATTTTGCCATTTTCTTCTCTAGTTTTATGCAGCCAAGGATTAAGTGACTTGCCCAGGGTCACGTGATTGAGGTCAGATTTGAACTCTGGTCTTTCTAACTCCAGACCAAGTGCTCTATCCACTTCACCACCCAGCTGCCCTTATGTCACCTACCCCCTTGGGAGCCTGGTGAAGCTTCCAGATGTCTTCTCGAAACAATGTTTTTAAATACATAAAAGTAACATTCATGAGATTACAAAGGAAACCATTTATATTGAAATATGGTTATTGAATTAAAAAAATTCATAGACCCCAGGTTGAGAACCTCTGATTTTAGAAAATTTAGAATGATTTTACACACACACACACACACACACACACACACACACACTATTTGTGTTTAATAGTAGCCATCTCTAGGGTGAGGAGGGAAAAAAAGGGAAAAAGAGAAGAAATTTCTATGATAACTTTATTATATATTTAAAAGGAATAGCAAGTTGTACATAATAGATTTGCAATTCCATTTGCAATCATTTTTATCCTCATACTATGTTATATAAACGCTTGTTTTATTCCATAAATTAAAAATAAAATAAATAAAAATTAATATAAAAGAACCCCTGATATGAGTGTTTGCTTCAGTGAGAGAAAAAAGCTATAGATTAACTGATCTTTCTGAGGAAGGATAACTCTCATTGTAATCTAGACCCTACATTTGTGAACTGGTGCCCTTTTAACATGACTTACAGGACATGACAGAGATTGGCCCTTTCTACTTCTTCTCTGTTACTGATTTTCAGGACACCACCTTCATTTTATTTTATTGCTTCTTATTGTATACCACAGTGATTTCTCAATATACTCATCTCCTCTTCATATTGGATTTTCCCTTTTAACAAGTAAAACAATTAAGTAAAGTCACCAGCTACAGACACCATATGTCATGGGCTGTACAACATTTAACACCCACAGTCCCCTACCTTCTGTCTTGAGAAGACAGAGAATTTTTGTTGTTGTTGTTTTTGTTGTTGTTGTTTTCTCAGGGCCCAAGATTTGCCCTCTCCTTGAAGGATGCAGGAAGGCAGGAATGCCCTTGAGGATGTGTGGGGCAGGCCACAGGTGAACAGTAGGTTCTCTGGTGTTATATATCAGTAGCTCAGATACTGAGAGGTGGGCTCTCTGAAAGGTCACCTTTCCGCTTTCCATAAGGACTGCTCTTCAGAGACCTGTTTTTTCACAGCCTCAAAAGCCTCTCCACACTGACGAAAAACACCATGAAAACAGCTGAGTTTAATGTGCTTTGTGTTAAAAATCCGCTTGCTTCCATTAACCACTTAAAGCTCGCAAAATCAAAGAGAAGCAGAATATCCATGATGTTACTTATTCCCAAATTTCATTAAAGCCAAATGAGACAACGCCCTATGCAAGTAGATGGAATTTCACATTTGCTTAAAATTTTCAGTACATTTTAATTATAATGGATTGTGGAATGCAGAAGGCACTAATCTGAGCTAATCACATATCATTAAAGTTGGAGCCAAAGAGGAACAGATGAAGCTACTATTAAATAAAAGGAAGGATGGATGCATCATTTGTTATTTTTTAAAAAGACGTGCTTCTCTCAGTATTTTTCCAGAGAATGTTCTATCTGGTTTTGTAAAATAGTCCCCTGTGCTGATCCTTCAGACTATACTACATAAAAACAAATGAAATAGCTATTTAGCTGATGGGGGGGGGCAGGGGGAGGAGGAGTGATGAGGATAATTCCATTTGATATTAAACATATTTCAAGAACATGCGTGTAATAGTCAAGAACTGTATTAATATAGAATCTTTCCTGTTCCCCTTCCCCAGTTGCCAGGGCCTTTCCTCCAAATAGTTATCAATTGATCAATCTCTTATCTTTCAACCTATTATTTCTATTTATATATGAAAAATATACATATATGCATACACATGGTATATTAACTTGTATCATTTGATATGAAAGAACTATACATATATATGTATATTAGTATTGACAGTATTTATTATAACAGATAAGTTGAATGGGATGCTGGACCTGGAGTCAGAAAGATCTGATTTTAAATCCAGCCTCAACTTACTTGACAAGTAAAGTCACTTGACTTTTGTCTGCCTCAGTTTCCTCTTGTGTAGATTGGAGAATAATTGGATAATAAGAGTACCTACCTGCCAAGGGGATCAAATGAGATATTTATAGAATACTATGCAAATCTTAACATACTATATACATATCATTATTATTATATGGTATTTACATTTGTAAATACTAATATCATATAGTATTTACATTCTGTATGTATCACATGGGAGTCATGTAAACCTGAGAGTAGAGATCTTTCCTTTTTTTATATTTTTATCCCTAGTGTTTAGTACAGTATCCGGCACATAGTAAGTTCTTAATACGTTTTTGTTGATTGATTGTAATATGTTTTACATATACTTATATATGTTCATGTTGAATCCCCCAATAGAATGTAAGTTATTTGAGGTCAGGGATATTTTTGTTTCTGTCTTTGTATCCCAAGCACTTAGTATAGTACCTAGCAAATAGCTGGCACTTAATAAATGCTTGGTGGTTTACTTGTTTTTTAAATACCATGGATTCAGTGCAATTCAATGAGTATTTATGAAGCTCCTACTGTGTACCTAGCACTGCACTGGGTTTTAGTGATATGAAAATAAAACTGTTCCTGACCTCAGGGAACTTACATTCTACTAGAGAGGGATATAATATACACATACATATATGAAAATATAAGTAATATGCAAAAAAGTTTTAACAGGATGAGAGTATTAATAAGAGGAGGTGACATCTGAATTGTATTCTGAAGGAAGTTAGGCCTTCTTCCATTCTGTAAGGTGGACATGAAGCATGTATGCATTCTAGGTGTGTATCTGTGTATGTGTGTGTGTGTGTATACACATAATACAGTGCATTATTTTATATATATTTTATATTAATTTATATTATATTTATGTGTATTATTTACACAAGATAAGTTCCACAATGAATAGAACATTGGACCTGGAGTCAGGAAGAGATGAGTTCAAATCCAGCCTCAGATACTTACTGGCTGAATGACCCTGGGCAAGTCACTTAATTTCTGCTTGCCTCAGTTTCCTCATCCGTAAAATGGGGGTAATAACAACACCTGCCTCTCAGGGTTGTTGTGAGGATCAAATGAGATTAATAATTGTAATGCTCTTAGCACTGTGTCTAGCACATAATAAGCATTATATAAATACCAGCTATGGTTGTTATTATCATTGTGAATAGGTGGGGAGTTAGCACCTTTGAGATGACACACAGGTAGAAGGGGAATATTAAGCCTAACTTGAGGTGTTCTGTCAATATGAATCTTGAGCCAACTCCCATGGGGGCCCCTGTGGCAGAAGTGTCTGGCTTCATTTATATAATGTTTGAAGGTTGTGAAGAGATCTGGCAACAAGGCTGAGTGGCTTACATAAAGTGGATTTCTCTAAAGTTTTCTAGGTCAGTCGGGAGACATTCACTTGTGAAAATCTTGCTGTTTAGTTTAATTATATGTTTCAATTGATTGTAGATGGTAAAGGCACATATTTGTCATTGCTTGATACAACTTTGGTCAGGGCAATAATAGAATAATCCATCATCTATATTTTTAGGGAGAGGTCTAATCAAGTGGATTAGAACCAATCAGATTCTTCTCCCAGAAAGCAGTGATTTTTGATTGTGGGCTGCCTGTGATAAGTATGTAAACAACGACCCCAAGTGTCACACTGGGCACATAGAAATTAAAATCCTCTGCATTGAGGAGTCCTAGAATCTATCAATTCAAGTCAACTAGTCCAATCTGTGCCTCAAATAGCTAAAAAATAATAATAATACCTCATTCCTCTTGCAATAGCCTTGCCAAAGTGATTCTCCAGCCTTTGTTTGAAGCCCTTCAGTAAGAGGAACCCTGCTATAGTCTCAAGACAGTCCCTTGCATTTGGGGATGGTAGAAGTAGTTAAGGAAGGTTTTTTTTTTAACATTAAACTTGAATGTTCCTAAGCAAATTTAGCTCTTTGCTCCTGGTTCTGCTCTCTGGGGCCAAAGAGAACAAGCTAATGCCTTCTCCCAATGGAAAACGGGTCAATTTCTCTTCCCCATCCAGTGTTTGAAGACAGCTATCATCCTCTCTCCCCCTTCCTCCCAGGGTTTTCTCTTCCCCAGGCTAAGCTTTTTCAGTTCCTTCAGCCAATCCTTGGGCCCTCCACCATGCCAGGGACCCTCCTCTGGCCACTCAATTTCATTTATCAGCTGTGGTGTCCATCTGGCTTTCTCCACAGCTTCCTTCTCAGACCGCTAAGACAGTATTTATAGAAAAACTTGTCTCAGGCTTCAATTGCTTTCTTGGGAGAAATCAAAATGAAATGAAGTCCAAAGTTGGGAAATACTGGCTTAAAGTAATTGCACTAGTTCCTCCATGATACATGACCTCTCTAGTTGAAACCATAAGCAGGATATGAAGTGTCATCATTATGGATGACTCCAAAGGTGAGTGGACTTTGGTATCGCTTCTGAAGAAGGAGAAGCTATAACTCTTGATTTAAGTCATATGATCATAGATCTGGAGCTGGAAGGGACCCTCAGGACACTGAATCTCACCCCTCTTTTTACATATGAGGAAACTGAGGCACAGAGAGTTTACACTATTTTCCCAGCATTATACCCTGGGAGCTACCTGCAGTGGGATTTGAACTCTGGGCTTCCTAACTTCTAGTTAGTGCCCTGTGAATTCCATCACATGACCTTTTTCCTTTGCCTTTGCGTTTTCCTTTTGTTAAACCATAGTTTGCTTTGCTGATAGTTTCTTCACTATGAGTTAAGATCACATCCAGCTGGGATGTCATGTTCCTCAAATGAAACAGAAGAATATTAGGGCTCATGTGTGACTAAGGAAGCAGGCCCAAGTTATCAGGCATTGACAAGTCAAACAGTAACTATCCTTTCCTTAATCTCCAATCATAATCATCAGTTGTCTCTGTTGTGGGGACGGGGGAGAATTTTATAACGTCCCTTAGAGTTTCAGTGGCTCGTCACTTGCCCAACTTTCCATGGGTAGGTCCCTTAAAACTCTTCATTATCTCTCTTCTTTTTTCTTCCAATTATTCGCTATATACTTATGTTCCTTGAGCATTTGAGAATGATTTGGATTGTTGGGAGAACAACACTTTGGCAACCTTGACACACCATAAAATATGCATTATTCATAATTTAAATTTTATCTATTACACATTTATGATTAATCTACTAATGATGTGCTTTTCTTTATTATTCTCAAAGAGGAATATAATTTATAAACAAACACACAAACAAACATGTCACTCCTCTGATCAAGGAGCTTCAGTGGCTCCCTATTCCCCTAGAATAAAACACAAAGTTCTGTGGTCAGCTTGAAAAAAGCCCATCATAATTTGGCTCCAAGTTGCCTTTCCAGACCTATTTAATATTTTCTCCCCTTCACATACTCTATATTCCATCCAAATTGCTCCTCTTTCCCTTCATCATACATGACATTCCATTTACTGTCTCCATATTTTTGCAAGATCTGTTGCCCATGCCTGTAATGGTTTCCTTCCCCACCTCCGCCTCTTGGCATCCCATGGTACCTCCAAGACCCCTTTCAAGGGCTACCTTAAACATCCTCCAAATGTTAATGCAGCCAGGGACAGCTCAGTGGTGCAGTGGATGGAGGGCCAGGCTAGAGTCAAGAGGATCTGAGGTCAAATTTGACCTCAGACACTTACTAGCTGTGTGACCCTAGGCAAGTCACTTAACCCTGTTTACCTCAGTTTCCTCATCTGTAAAAATGAGCTTGAGAAGAAAATGGCAAAACACTAGTATCTTTATCAAGAAAACCCCAAATGGGGTCACAGAGAGTCAGACACAACTGAGCAATCACATATATTCACGCTCTTCCCTGAAATTATTTTGTATTTACTTTGTTTACCTTTCATATTTCTCTGTGCACGTGTGTCTTCCCTCTCCACCACCAAATAGAAAATGAACTCCTAGAAGGCAGGGACTGCTCTATTTTTGTCTTTGCATGCTTCATGTCTAACCTTCCACCAAAAAATAGTTAACCACTCAAAATATTTACTAACTTCAAATGAAGAAAGACTTCATGGCAATATGTCTAAGTGGGAAGGGTTCAAAGGACTCATATTCTAAGCCCACCTTTGATGCTAAGTGTCTGTGAAACCTTGGGAAAATCTCTTAACTTCTTTGAGCCTCAGTTTCCTCCACCGGTCAACAAGAGGAACTTGGACCAGATGGTGCTCTGAAGCCCCTTGCCCCTTCTACTCCTATGTTCCATTGATCCTATAGATATTGACCTATCCATTCTCACAAGTTTGCTTTTTAAAAAAAGACAATTGCTCCTATTCCAAGGAAATAGACCGACTGTCAAAATTATGACCTTCCCATTGAATCGTTATATCCTGGGATCCTCAATCCAGAGTTGGAAGGGACCTTCTAGATGTGCTTGCCCGTCCCATCATTATACAGGTGGAGAAGTTTGAGTCCCAGAGAAAAAGTGACTTGGCCACAGTCACGTAGAAAATAAGGGGAAGAGCAAAGACTCGAACTCAGTTCTTGTGATTCCAAGATCAGTATTTTTTCCATCACTCAATGAGGGAGGAAAAAAACCTCGAGTATGATTCATCAAAAGGTCATAGAACCTCGGAGCTCAGACCAGCTTCGCTTCAACTTCCCCAGGCACCAGGCTTCAAATAGACATTCTCCATCATTACCCATCCTCTCTATTTATTGCCCCATAAGCCTAGGATAATCTGCGTATGTTGCTATTCTTATCTAAAGGCAAAATAAAATCAGAGTAAGACCAATCTGGAAGAGACAGTAAACGTTGCTCCCGCTCAGGACTTGTTTCTCTTTCCAATGGGAGTGTATGGTTTAGTGGAAAGGACTTTGGACCTTAAGTCAGGACACCCGGGGTCAGGTCCTGACTATGCCATTAATCAGCTGTGGATAAGTCACTTCAACCTTCACGGGCCTCAGTTTTCCCACCTATAAAATGAAGGTATAGTATTCTCTGATATTCCACCTCACAGAAGTTGTAAACAAAAACTCATTGTTATACACCATTCCATCTTGGAAATGTTGTTATTCCATAGCTCTACTACACTAGGAGGAGCTAGCTGGTACAGTGGATAAAGCACCATGCCTGGAGTCAGGAAGACCTGAGTTCAAAACCAGCATCAGACACTTATTAGCTATGTGACCCTGGTCAAGTCACTTAAGTCCTATTTGCCTTATTTATCTCAACTGTCAAATGGGGTTAATAATAGCAGCTACCTCCCAGGACTGCTGTGAAGATCAAATGAGAAAATAATTGTAAAGCACTTAGCACAGTGCCTGGCGCATAGTAGGTACTCTATAAATGTTAGCTGTTGTTGTTAATATCACAAGGAAGAGCTCATTTATTATCAGATACTTTCAGGGAAGTCATTCCTTTCCAAGGCTGCCCATTCTATTTAAAGGCAGCTGCAATGACCAGTTATTTGACCTGTATTGTTTTATCATCATATAGTTATACTGGGATATATTATATTTTTAAGGTGAGGGTCAGTTTCAAAATTAAGTACAGATGATGGGTAAGGCCAGAGAAGATGGAAAGTAACCTTTAACTGAAGGAAAAGCATGAGATGTTTACTTTCAACCGTCCTTAGCTATAGCAGTTTTAGGTCTCACAGGACAGGACAGGCAGCTGCAGGGTGCATCTCAAAAGACCTGATTTAAATCTGAATCCACAAGACACTTGTAGTCCCAAGGCCTTGGAAGTAAAGTGGTTCTCATCTCTTCAATGTGAGAGATGTTTTTCATTTTTGTCTCTGTATCCCCAACACTTAGCCCAATGCCTTGCACTTAGTAGGCGTTTCATACTGTTTATTGAATTGAATGAAAGGACGGCGGCCCAGAGAGTTAGATGACTTAGCCAAGATCACACTGCCAAAAGGCAGCAGACCCAAACCCCATTCAAGATGAGGATTCCCTTCAATTTTTTTCATTCTCTGCCTCTCATGGAATAGTGAGTAATCTTTATGATAAGGGCTCTTGCCTGCTGTGAAAAGGTTTAATAACATGGAAAAGAAATCCCTTGATCACAAGGGAAAGGCTGGAGGCAAGGATACCAATTAGGAGGTTATGGCGAACAACAATTAAGCTAGCACTTTAAACCTTGCTAGACATTTTGCTCACATCAACCTCATAAGACTGATAATGCAAGCATTATTATCTCTACATTATAGATGAGGAAACTGAGGCTCTGCGAATTGCCTTGTCCAAGGTCGTAAGACTTATAAGGAACCTTAAATCTAACCCAAATTTCCCCATGACTCTAATATTAATATAGTACAATGTAACATATCCTAATTGACATGACATGTTATGACGCAATGTAATATAGTATAACTAATAACTTATATCTGCCATACTTCTAACAGTCAGGCTATGTATGACACAGACATTAGGTCTTGTCCTGTAATGCCAGAACTCTAAAAAGGCCTATGCTGGGGTTTCTCTGAACCCTCTAACACAGCTTTGTGCTGTCCTGTCTTTTCAAAGAAATGACTGCTGAGCTGTCAACCTGACAGACCTGTCTGACCTTCACAGGGACTGCCAGTTCCCCTTTAAGCATCTGGTTTGGGTTGCCAAGAAACAACGCCGGCTACTTTCTATTGAGGTGGCCAAAAAGCCAAGCTGCCTGGGGTCAGAAGAGAGAGTTTGGACTACATGGAAACTGACAGCCCTTTGTGCTGTTAAACATAGGAAGGTAAGCTCTGGGAAGAAAGTCAGTGAAGAGTACTGAGGAAGGAGGACAGGCTGGTAGGTGAGCAAGAAGGCAGGAGAGAGAGAAATTAAGGATGAAAGTAATAGAAGAAGGGAAAAAAGAAGGGGAATAGCAGGAGAGAGACAGACAAACACTCTGAATTTGTCTCTTAGAACCATAGAATTTTAGAGCTGGAATGGAATTTAGAGTTTACCCAATACAAGATCCCACCTAGGAAAGGTATCCAGGTCACATGACCATCCATGCTCTGCTTGAATACTTCCCCTAATGGAGAGCTCACTCTATCTTAAAACAACCCATTCCAGTTATTGAAATTTTGTAATTAATTAGTTTTTTCCTCCCTTATATTGAGCCAAAATCTATTTTCATACAGCTTCCACAATGGAGCTTCAGAATTCAAGCTTAATGTCTCTTCCAGTATTTGCAGATACTCTGAAGAAGTTACTCTCAAGTCTGTTTATTGCTTAGGCTAAGCATCTCCACCTGCCCACCTTGCCTCACATAGCACAATTTTGAAAACTTCCATTCCTCGGGGCACTCTTTTTCTAAATCACAGGTTCTTAACTTAGGCTTCATAGACACCCCTCCTCCCCCTACAAAGTGTCCATGGATAGATTTCATGGAGTTCCATGAACTTTGATGGAAAAAAAAATAGTTGTATTATCACCAATGTCTAACTGAAATTTAGCATTTCCCACAGTTACTTACAAACATTATTCTGAGAAGGGTTTCCTAGACTTTACCAGACTCCCAAAAGGGTCCATGACACAAAAAAGTTAATAATAGCTAGTATTTATTTAACTTGTTTTTTTGCAAAATGATTTACAATTATTATCCTTACAACAACCCTAGGAGAAGGTGCTATTATTATCTCCATCTTGAATGTGAGGAACTGAGGCAGACAGAGGTTAAGTGACTTGCCCAGGGTCACACAGTCAGTAAGTGCTTGAGATGAGATTTGAACTCAGGTCTCCATGACTAGGGTTCAGGACTATATCCACTGTGACCCCTAGTTTCTTCTAATCTGACCTATCAAAATGTAACTTTATTGGATGTTTTAAAATATCATTCATTCATGGCTAAACAAGTTGTGGTATATGATTGTGATGGATTACTACTATGCTATAAGAAATGATGAGCTCATTGATTTTAGAAAAACATGGATGAACTTGCACAAAATATTGAAGAGTGAAATGAATAGAACCAAGGGAACACTGTATACAGTAATAGCAATATTGTTTTAAAACAACTCTGAGCGACAGTCATTTTTACTATTGTAATTAACCTAATTTAACTACCTAATTTACTAACCTAAATTAACTATAAAGGATATGTGAAGGAAGATGATATTGGCATCCATAGAAAGAAATGATAAATAGAAGTATGTATAGAATGATTTTATAAATATATCCGTATTTGTGTCTAATGGTAGCCATCTGTAGGACAGGTGGGGGTGAAGAAAAAAAGAAAAAAAGAAAGTTACATGATACTTTCTTATATATTTAAAAGGAAGAGCAAGTTGTACATAATAGATTTGCAGTTTTGTGTGCAATCTTTTTATTCCACTGTGATATGGAAATGCTTGTTTCATTTCATAAATTGAAAATAAAATTAATTTAATTAATTAAAAATAAAATTCATTCGAACAACCCTTCTGAAGTATCTCCTATCTGAAAGGCACTGTGCTAAGTCCCAGGAATACACATGTAAAGCAGGATATAATCTCTAGAGAATGTAGACCAACCTTTTTAGGAACTTGAGAATAAAAAGGAGGAGAGAATTCAGCAGAAACAAGAAAACTATATTGTGACTACAATAATGAAAAAGGAGAATTAAAAAAATGAAGATGGATAAATATTTTCTAAAGCCGATGACTACTACAGGTTCTGGAGGAGAGATGCAGATATATGTGGGGGGTGGGGGGATATGGGTGTGGAATGTTCCACATGGCCTCAGGCACGACCTTTATGTTGATTCATTTTGCTTAATTTTCTATTTCACTAGAGAAGGCTCAGTCAGGAGGAAGGCAGAGGAATAAATCTGAAAATATCTGTCATACAAAATCAAGTCATCAATAAAATGAGAAAATGTTTGCGTGTAGATATAAATTTAATTGTAGGAAGATGGATGTGGCAAATAGAAATCAGACATTTGCTACCTAACAGGCTGTCTTGCAGAAATAGTCTTGTTTGCCGGAAACAGACAGTCCTCCAAGTCAAGACTGTCTTCTTTCATCCCTTAGGAGCCTCTCTACTATTTTGTCCAACCCTCACGCAAGTTAGAGAACGTTGTTTTGATTTAGTCATTTTCAGTCCTGTCCAAATCTTCATGACCCTTTTTGGGGATTTTCTTACCAAAGATATTGGAGTGGTTGGCCATTTCCTTTTGCATCTCATTTTACAGATGAGGAACCCAGGCAAACAGGGTCAAGTGATTTGCTCAGAGTCCTCATAAAAAGAAAAAAAGCATTCCCCATATTTTCCATGGCAAAATACTATTCCATCACATTCCTGTCAACCATTGTCAGTTATTGAAAACCTAATACTACCCTTGACCCCAATTAATGTGCATTTATGTTGTGTACATTTTTATAGGTTTCCATATGTGCAATTTGCCTCCCTGTAAAGATAGTAAGCTACTTGAGGGCAAGGTCTCTTTTTTTCTCTTTTCTTTCTTTCCTTTTCTTTCTTTCTTTCTTTCTGATTCCTCTCCTTTCCTCTCCTCTGTTCTCCTTCCTTTCCGTTCCCTTCCCTTTTCCAGAACCTTTCACAATACCTTACACAGAATGGACATTTAATAAACCTGTGATGATAGACTGATTGGTTTTCAGTTCTCTACTGCCACAAAACTCCTAAATGTTTTTTATTTGTTTGTTTTTGTGAGGTGTAAATGAGACCTTTATTTTTGTCTTCTATTTTTTCAGAAGTATATGCCCAAAAGTGGAATCTCTAGGACAGAATGTAAGAAGGGTTTAATCACTTTTCTCCCATAATACCAAATGGTTCTCCAGAATGGTTGGACCAGTTCATATTTTCACCAACAGCTACAATTTGGATTTGCTAGTGAACACAGAGTCCAGAAGCCTCAGTTAGAATCACTGGGAAGGACTGGATCACACATATTGAAGGGAGGCTATTTCTCTGCAGTCCAAATTATTTATGGTTTCACAGTTAACCAGCCACTCCACTTGAGGCTTTCTGTGCATGGAGCTATTTTATTACCTTCAGCATAAAGATACCATGTACATAAACCACATTGATGATGACATCCCACTAGCTGGCTTGTTACAAACTGTGGTGCACCAGGGAAGGATGACTGTTGATGAGTTGGAAAGGATGCATCAACCTCATAAAAATACGTGATGGTTCTGTGTTACACATCAGAAGAGATTCAAGCAGCCACTCTTGGCTTGAGTGTCTTTGTCCCTCCTATGGGGTTACCCATGGCAAAAGAACAAAACCAAACTAGATGCCAAGAAATCCAGGTGTTGGATAAGCCCTTAGTGCCTCGGTTTCTCCATTCTACCCCATGGGATGTTGGGAGGATAAGGAAATTAACGAACAACTGTAAACCCTTTGGAGGAAAATTACCATGACTAGATAGGGTGTCAATTAATGTTTGCCTCATGCAAAGGCAATTGGGAATCAGGATGGAATGAATACTGGATGGGAACTCAGGTCTAGATTCAAGTACTTGCTCCATCTTAACTGACCATGTGACTTTACATAATTAACTTCGGTAACTCTCACTCCTCCAGTAGTCATTTGTTCAGACAGTTACCTTTTTCATTCATTCATTCATTCATTCATTCATTCATTCATTCATTCATTCATCAAAACCTTATTAAGCCCATAAGCTCAAGGCATTGTGCTTGGTGTTAGGGGTGCAACGGCAAGATACAGAACTACTCTGCTCTTCAAGAGTTTGCTTTTTTCTAGTTATGGACATAAGGACCCATAGTAGTCTGGAGACTCCATTGCAAAGGCATTTGGGACACCTTTAACACTCACCATTTTTGTAGTGCTTTATACATTTCAACTCAATTGAGTCTTAAAGAAATCTAATGTCGTCAATACTCTAGATGTTACTATCGAAACAAGGAATTCAAGATTCAGAGAAGTTGACTTTCTCAAGGTCCTATAGATACTTAAATGTTGGAGACTGTAGGGACCTCAGAGGACATATAGTCCACCCCCCTTACTTTAAAGGTGGGGAAACTGAGGTCCTGAGAAGTTACAGTAGGGGAATTGCCTAAGCTCAGACAAGTAAGGTAGTAAGTGGCAGTGCAAGAATTCGAATCCAGATCTTTGGACTCTAGGTCCAGGGCTCTTTCTCTTACACCATGGTGCTTCAGAATTCAAATCTGGGTCCTCCCGACTTTAGGGCTCTGTCATACTTCTTATCACTTTTATACGATGATCCTGATACAGTTCACTGAGGAAGTGTATTGGCACACATTCCAGCTTCCAACTCCTTGAAATGACTTACATAATGTTATATAAAACTTGAAGGCACAGAGCTTCTTTCTTTCCCCAACTTTCTCCCCTCTTCTGTTATGTTTGCTAGACCAAAGTCAGTTCTTACAGTAGCCTTAGGGTCAAATTCATTTGCTTAACTAGAGTTTCCAGAATTCCAGGATTTATGAATAGGTTATACTTAGGTGAATATAAGGGTAAATTTCTCTGGAAAAAAAATCCTTTTTCAGCCAATTAATGATATTACTAATTTATGGCCTTTGTTTCATATACTTACCATTGAAAATGCCCTTTGTGCCCCCCCAGGTCCATGGTTACACCTCATCTCAACATATTTAACTTATTTACCCTTCAGTTTCTCCATTTGTAAAAAGAGGGTATTTTCCTAGATGATTTATGAGAGCTGTTCCAGTTTTTAATGTTATTTAATACAAAGCTACAAATTACAGTAATATGTATTCACTGTTATTAAGGAAAATCACACACTAAAATAGGCTACATTTATTATATTCAGTCAGTCAATATGTATTGAAGTATTACAGTCATCTGTGTGTGCAGAAATGCCAATGGATTAGAATTTCCCATGTGTTGACACATCACAGGATTTTACTTTTGGACAGAGCGAAATCCACACCTTCTGATACTAATCTGGGCAACTTATGGATATATTCTACCTTAAACAGAGCGCATTAAGGTGCGCAAAGTACTTTGCATATGTGATCTCATTTGACCCTCCTAACAAGCCTGTAAGGTAGGTCCTATTTTTATTCCCATTTCACAGATAAGGAAACTAAATGGGGAGCCCCTTTTAAAGCAGGGATTACTTTTTATTTGTTTGTTTTCTTTTCTTTGTATCCCCAGCTATTAGCACAGTGCCTGACACTTAGTAAGTGCCTAACAAATGCTTGTTGACTGACTGATAGAAAGCTAAAGTAACTTTCCTAGGTCACACAACCAGTAAGTATCTGTGTCAGGATTCGAAATCAGGTTTTGCTGACTCCTTGTTCAAGTCTATCTAGCTGCCTGAGGTCTAACAGCAAACAATGCACATTCTTCCTAAAAGAACTAGCTGTGTGATGTTGGATCAGTAACTTTCCCTCTCTGGGTTTCAGGTTCCTCACCTTAAAATAAGGAGATTGGAATAAAATAGTAATTCTCAAACATTTTTTTAGTTTCAGGACTCCTTTACAATCTTAAAAACTATTGAGGACCCCCAAAGAATTTTTATGTAGGTTTTACCTGTCAGTGTTGAACATAACAGAAATCAAACTAGCTTAGTACTATTAAGAGTGAAAGGTGAAAGAGTCTCAGGGACCCCTGGGGGGCCTGAATCACAATTTGAGAGCCATTGGAGTAGACACTTTCTAGTGTCTAAGACTAAGTTTAGGCACCCAGTTTACTTAGAATGGAGCAGACTTCCCAGGAGCAGAGATTACAGTCACCACTATGACTCGTGGTCTTATGACCAAGTAATATTCTGATTCATGAAACCATCAATTGTGGACAGTAGCTTGTCTTCAGTCTGCAATTGTGTCAAAAGTTTAATCCATAGTTAACATTATGTAGGCATTTTGTTGTTCAGTTGTTTTAGTCACGTCCAACTCTTAGTGACCCCCATTTGGAGATTTCTTTGCAGAGATACTATAGTGATTTGCCATTTCCTTCTCCAGCTCATTTTACAGGTGAGCAAACAGAGGTAAAAAAGGCTAAGTGACTTGCTCAGGGTCACACAGCTAGTAAGTGTCTGAGGCCAGATTTGAACTTGGGAAGATGAGTCTTCCTGACTTCAGGTCCAACACTCTTCGCACCATGGCACCACCTAGACGCCAATATAGGCACACCATGCCTAATGTGGATAACTGGACATAAGGTTAGGGAAAAGAACATTTTCAGAGGCAGTTGATTCCAGGAACAATGTTATCATTGGTTAATTGTTCAAGCCTTGATTCTGAGGGATTCCTGACATCAAAGTGAGCTTTGGTCTTTACGCATAGTAGTTTTATTACAAAATGGTATTGGTTGGGGAGATTTGGGGAGGCATGCCTCCATCATCCCTGTTAAAAGACACAGTCATCTCTCCTGTGGAAAGTGTTCTACCCTGAGCAGTCACAAGCCTGGAGTTCAGAAATAGCATTGGTATTCTGGTTAATTTATTTTCTAAATGTTCCATTCCGGAGTGGTTGAAACTTTTGACCTTGATGCTGATTATGATTAGCATAGCAATCACTCTTGTATAATTAAAAAGCAGACTGGAAATTTCTTTGGTTTGCTTATTAATTCCCTTCCAATCTTGCACAAAAAATAGGGGGCAAAGTGTTGATAGGAGTTGCAAGTGATTTAATGGCAGCATTTCTCAAAATTAGAGCCTGCATTCCCCTCCTTCCAAAGCTGCCCCATTGATGTCCTGCTGCTTCTGTCAGGGCATGATGCTCCCTGGAAGAACAGGGTGGACTTGCAATTTTCCTACTCCGCCATGGTGGCAAGGTGAGGCTATTCGGACACGCAGCCCTTCCAATTAGTGATGGGATTTATAATCTTTGTGTTTGTGTGGGTCCTCTCCCCACTCCAATAAAGGAGGCAGGGACTCGTGCTGATTAGGAAGAGATTTCAGTGCAAGAAAAGCGTATTCCTGAGGTCAGACGGTGAATGGATGTTACTACCAGCACTCAGGAGGCTCAGAAGCCCAGGTCCTTGCTGCATTACCCAGCTTCTGGTTCTTTCTGGTGGTAGTTTGTTTTTCCCAGCAGAGAGCTGGTCATTCAATATGAGATGTGATGTTTCATTAATATGCCACAAGGGTTGCGATGACAAATAGCTCATCTCAAAAATGCACATTAGATTTGAACTATGGCTTTGTGGTGTACGGGCATACTTCGGACTTTCTAATTCTTGATCATTCTTTATCCTCATTTTTTCCCCTCCTGCTCCATGCAAATCATTATCTAATCTATTCAAAGGATCTAGGTCCAACACCCATCTCTGATGTTTGCTGTTAATGTGACCTTCAGCAAGTCAATTAACATCCCTGGTCCTCAGTTTCTTCATCTGTAAAATGAAGGTGCTAGACCAGAGACCTCTGAGGTCCCTTCAGACTCCAAGTCTACACTATATCCTGATACTAGCACAGTAGTGTCAAACCCAAACAGAAACTGGACTGGTAATCTGCGTACAAGGATCCCTGTGGGCAGTGTTTTAACTTAGTTTTAAGATGTAAGGTTATCTGTGACTGACTGTGTTTGTATTTATTTTTTTAAACATTTCCCAATTACATTTTTAATCTGACTCAGGCTGGCCAGAGTGCCATCTCTGATATAGAATCTTCTGCTCCTATGATGCTATAACCTTTCCAGCCACTAGGTGGTGTCATAGATAGTGATGGGTTTAAAAACAGAAAGGCCTGAATTCAAATCCAGCTTAGATACTTACTGGCGGGGTGACCTGAGTACAAGTCACTTTGCCTTCTGGGCCTCAGTTTCCTCATGTCCTAAATTGGGGATAATAGTAGCACTTATCTCTCAGGGTTGCTGTGAGAATAGAAGGATATAACATTGAAAATACTTTGTAAATCTTAAGGAACTGTATGAATGTATTATCATCATCTTTGATTCTCAGAGGTGAGAGGAATCTCAGATCATCCTACACAGCTTATGCCTGCACAAATTTCTCTTTTCCAAAATATGGTGATAGGTTCATAGATCAAGGGGCAGCATTTGAACTCAGGTCCTCAGATGGTAAATCATATGACCTGATGAGTAGTCATTCAGGCATTGGTCGAAGAGCTCCAGCTGATGGTATAGAAAAGTCCCACTATCTTCTGAGGCTGTCTCATCTACTTTGGACACCTCTTATTGTTAGGAAGCTTTTCCTTACACCCCTTTACACCTTCAACCCACTGTTTCTAGTTCTACTATCCAGGGATAAGAAGAAAAGTCTGATTGTTTTCCCACGCACAGACCTTCACATTTTTTTTTTTGGCAGTTGGGGTTAAGTTACTTGCCCAGAGTCACACAGTTAGTAAGTGTCTGGTCTGAGGCTGAATTTGAACTCAGGTCCTCCTGACTTCAGGGCCAGTACTCTATCCACTGCGCCACCTAGCTGCCCCGAGACCTTCACATTCTTGAAGCTAGCTATCATATCACCCCTTAGTCTTTTTCAACCTAAAAATGCTCAGTCTCTTCAATTGATCTTTATTTGTCATGATCTTAAAGGCATTTCTCTGGTCCCTCTTGAGCTTACAAATGGCCTTGCTAAAGTCTAGCACCCAGAAGTGAACACAATATTTCAGATGTGTTCTGACCAAGGAAGAATTCATAGGCGCAATCAACTGCCTATTCTTGAACACATTGCTTCAATTAATGTAGCCAGAAATATCATTAGCTTTTTTCGAGGTGGGTTTGGGGGTGGAGGAATGCTCTATTACATTATTGGCTCATGGAACTTGCAGTCCATTAAAAATAAACAGACCTGTTTTACCTCACATATGCTTGTTATTTTGGTCCTCTGAATTTCTTAGGTAAATATCCTTTGGATAATTGGATTAGTTGGGTCTTTCTGCTAGCTTTTCCACTCTGTGCCACTTGCAACTCTTTTGTGAGTGAATACTACTCATTCTCTTCTGTCTCCCCACCCCTATAATGTGTGTAAATGAGCTTGTACTCTAAACTCGTGCTGCCCTAGACAAGGATGCCTCTCCTGGAAGATGCTCTTAAAACTAATCTCTTTAAGGAATTCCTGTGATATCCATAAAACACCCCTTTCAAAAGGTGGAACATGTATTTTTATCTCCATCTTACAGGTACCTAGGACCAAAAAACTTGATAGGGGGCAGGAGGGAAGGAAACACACATTTATAATCTATTATGTTCCAAGTAGTGTGGTAAGTGCTTTACAAATATCTCATTTGGTCCTCACAACAGCCCTGGGAAGTTGGTGCTATTATTATCCTCCCATTTTACAGTTGAAGAAACTGAGGCAGAAAGATGGTTAGTGACTAATTTAGGGTCACTCAGTTAGTGAATGTCTGAGACTGAATTTGAACTTAGGTTTTCATGACTCCAGGTCCAGCAGCCACTGCACCATGAAACTGCCCTGATGGTTTTGAGCAAGACTAAGAGCTAAGACTAGGACCTAGGTTTCCCCTTTTCCCATCCCCAACACTCCCTGGTGCTCCTTCATTCCCAGAGCCTAGTTTTTTTTTTTTAATCATAAAAAAAATTTAACAGGTCAAGAATCAGAAGATCTTATCCTAGCACCGGCTTTCCCATTTGCTTAGCTGTGTGACTTTGAGCGAGACATTTTCCAACTTTGTCAAATAACGGACAGTAGCAGATGATCTCTAAGAACCACAGAATCACAGAATTTCAGAGGCTGGAGGGATATTAGCAGCCATTTAGTTCAGCCCATACTGGGAAAATGAAGCTCTAGTACAAGATACTTCCCAATGTCATCCAACCTGTCCTTGAAGACCATTGGTGCTGGGGAATGTGCCGACACAGGTGATTTTACTTACTGATAGCTCTAGATGCGTTAGGATTTCTTTTCCTAGTTTGAAAGCCTACATTTGTTTCTATTACTTCCTCACTGCTCCTGGTTCTATCCTTTGGGATTGCAGAATAGGTTTAAATTCTAAGATCATAAATCTAGAGCCCAAAGAAAGCTTTAAAGCTAAGTGGCACTGTGGATAGAGTGCCTGGCTTGGAATCAGAAAGATCTGAGTTCAAATCTGGCCTCAGACACTTACTTAGCTGTGTGACCCTGGGCAACTCACTTAACCCTCTTTGCCTCAGTTTGCTCATCTGTAAAATGAGCTGGAGAAGGAAATGGCAAGCTACTTCGGTGTCCTTGCCAAGAAAACCCCAAATGGGGTCGTGAAGAGTCAGCCACAATTAAACAACAACCAGATTCAAAGGCACTCACTTTACAGATGAAGAAACTGAGACCTAAGGAGGACAAACAGCTTTCACAGCAGGAATAAGAGACTGAGCTGAGATTGGAACCCAGTTCTTCTCAAGTCTAGAACATTTTCCACTGAATCACAGCTGTCTCATCTATTATTTGCAGCAGAGATTTTATGGACATACTACCGTTGTGAAAGGAACAGAGAGGAAATAGGTTCAATCAAGGCCAGCATCAGACCATTCACATCAGTCTCCTTCTGATTCAGATTCCTGTGATTCCAAGTTATGCCAGTTCAATGGATCATGTGGAGAAAAGATTACATACAGCCCCAGGCCATAAACTGTGTCTCTGAAATGAGTGGCACCGCAGGCTTCTGACCTTCACGAGCTTTTTCTCGGTCTACCTGCATTTTGAAGATATTACAAATCTAAGTGCAGGCAGCTGTTATTCCAAAAAAGCACCGACTTCCTTAACTGCTGTTGGAGGACAAGCTCTGACTCCAAAGGCAAGAGGCAGGAAGTCATAGAGCAAATGGGAAATTAGTGCATTTGGAATAGCATTTGAATTATCAAAGGGGTCTTAGATCGCAGATAGCCATCAGCCGGATTTCGACTATCTTCCCCAAATAGGTGAGGCAAATTCCCAAGGTGCCAGGCTGGTAGGCCGGGTTTCCTGGAGCTAAGAAAAATACTATTTACCACCCCTCCCAATCCCACAAATCCAAGGTGAGTGCTAAGGTGAATGTCACATGGCCAATGACAGATCTCTCTGGGAGTCTCCCATCCTGGCATCCCCCCATGGGTGGGGCTTTCTTTGAAGGCCTATTTCAGAATTGGAATCTTGTGTTTGAGTCAGTATAGAATAGTGAGGTTACAGTCAGGTAGGTGGTAGCAGTGGGAGGAAGCATTCATATGGTGCCTACTATGTACCAAGGACTGCACCATACACTTTACAGATATTATCTCATTTGATGCTCACTACAACCCTTCCAAGTAGGTAATGTTATTATGCTCATTTTTATAGTTGAGAAAACTGAGGTAAACAGGTTAGGTCACTTGTCCAGAGTCACATAGCCAGTCTGAGGCTGGATTTGAACTCAGGTCTTTCTGACTCTAGGCCTAATGCTCTATCCCCTAAACCACCTAGCTGCATCAAGAAAGAGCAGAGTTTAAGTTCCACCTCTGATACATAGAGATGTGTGACTCTGGGTAAGTCACTTAATCCCAAGTACCAACATGTTTCTGTGGATAGAAGTACCTCACTGGGAATTCCCCAAACTGATGAAATCAGAAACCCAGTCCCCAAAACCTGTGCCCAGGTAATTTGTGGGAAATAGTGTTTTTACTAATGAATTTTGATTGGCAGCTGTAGCACCCAACTTGGCAACCTGCTTAGCCCCAACAGGCTGAGAGGATTGACTAGGTAAAAGAAAAAGAAAGGAGAACGGAGGAAGTGGAGATGGATAGGGGACAAAGGAAGAAATCAATTGGAGAAAACAAGAGGCCCCATTTCTACGATGTTCTATGAATTTAAGTCAAGCTTAATGGCTTATGATTCACAGACCCTTTTTGTTGCAAACCAGGACAACAGGCAGCCTTCTCCAAGCCTGGGAGTACCCTTGTACCCCTCAAATATCACTGACAGGGAACCAGCAACCACACTCACCAGGATTTTTTTTCCCAGTACCTTAATATGTATTTTTTTTTTAAATTTTTAGGCAATTGGGGTTAAGTGACTTGCCCAGGGTCACACAGCTAGTACGTGTCAAGTGTTTGGTCTGAGGCTGGATTTGAATTCAGGTCCTCCTGACTTCAGGGCCAGTGCTCTATCCACTGTGCCACCTAGCTGCCCCAATGGGTCATTTTCTTTGGCGGGGGGGAAGAAACAGGAATGAAAGAATTAAGCAACATTGTCTCCTCTGTTTTCAGTTATTATTCTATTTATGCTGAGCAATGCTCCTTTCCTTTCTTTGATCCCTACACCCTTCCTTTTACATATGAGAAAATGGAGTCCCCAAAAGGAAAAGGCCTTGTCTAAGGTCACACAGCAAGTAGTAGAGTTAGAATTCCACCATAGGGCCATCAATTTATAACTGAAAGAGACTGGCAGCCCAGCTGGTCCTACCCCCTCATTTTCCAGAGGAGAAAATGAAATCACAGGCAGAGAACAAGAGCTGGGTGAGCCAAGTGTTTTGGTCCCTAATCTGCCCCTCTCTCTGATATGCGGCTGTACTATTGTCATTCACTCACCCAGCAGTCCTTCACTCAGCTCTACTATAGACCAGCCATTGTGCCGGGGGTTGGGGATACAAGTACAGCAAGTATACCAACTTTGACTCCCATGGTTCTTACATTCTAATGGAAAGGAACAAATGGACATGAATATGTGTGGCATGAATATGGTCACTATATCCAGAAAAAGTGAGGCTGATGGCTTTGTGTACCTCCACCTCACTTAAATCCGGCTCATGCCCAAGTCAAAATAGCATCCCATGATGCCGCTGGTCCTCTTTGAAAGTGAAGGACCACCACTACCCCCAAGAACAACATAGACACACATTAAAAGTATTTCAATAGGAGGCCGTTTGGGAGGGAGGGCACTGGCAGTGGAGGAGAGTCAGAGAAGCTTTCAAGCAGAAGACAGTTTCTGAGCTGTGTATCAAAGGAAGGGAAGTACTCTGAGGTGGAAGTAAAGAGGCAAAGTGTGTAGGGGGCACATATTCTAGACATATTAAAATTTAACCAGCCCTAAGATCAAAGACACATGCAGCTGGAAGGTAACTCAAAGGCTCCTCAGAACCCATCTAGTGCAGCCCTTTCATTTTACACTTGTGGAAAACTGAGGCCTTGGAGGGTTCAGTGACTTTCCTGAGTTGGGATTTGAACCCAGGTCCTTGGGCTCCAGAACCAGTCAACATTCCGCTACATCATATTACCTCTCTTTCTAGTTCAATTTCCCAATTACCTTGAGAACTCAACAAGGTTATTTGCGTACAAAAATGCAGTATGCCTCAAACAAAAATGCCTTAATTATTATTGAAAATAGAGCAGGGTGAGATAATAAATAGTAGGCTGCCTTGGAGTCAGAAAAACCTGGGTTCAAGTCTTACTTCAGACATATACTGGCTATTGGACCACGGACAAATCACTTAACCTTTTGGTGCCCTAAGTACATGTAAATTGTTGACCTCTATCCATCGAGGGAGTTTCCGTGTCCAAAGTACAGTCCATAGTACAGGTCCAGACACTACTCGTCTCCCTTCCCACAAATGGATCTATGACAAATGACTTGATATAGACTACCACGGATCCCTCGCTAACTACAGACAAATCACTGTCATGTGAAACACCTCGAGGTCTGACCAGGATGACTTTGTCAGAATCCAGACTACTAAGAAGGACATTCTGCATTGTCTCTACTGGATCCCCCATGGGCCTCCATAAGTCTCTGTGAGCATACTTGTTTACTGAAAGGATTGGAAATCAATAGAGGTGAGAATTATTGGATTCCATTGAGTCAGATACATGCTGTTACAAGAGATTGTAAACAATGAGAATTAACAGAAGAGAAATTTAATAACTTCGCTTAGTACAAGCCATTAATGTAGCCCATCAGGGATAGGACCCCAGACCCGAGACCCCGGACCTCTGTTCTGCTGCTTTGACTTTGCCTTGCGGTTGTTGCTGTCTGTCAATCCCAGCCTAAAAATCTATTTCCAGAAAGCACCATTAGAAATAAGTTTCAATTATCTGTGTCAGTAGAGGGGAGTGATTAAACAAATGGATGAACAAGTGGAAGTTCCTGATTGTAATGAAATGTTATTGTGCTGTAAGAAATAGCAAGCATAATAAATACAGGGAAACATGGAAAGATTCCAATAAACTGATACAAAGTGAAGCAAGAGGAACCAGGAAACCACGTACACAATAACTATAACAACGTAAATGGAAAGACCAGTAACTGCAAAACTGTTGATAATATAAGTTGTGGAATTATAAAAGAACAACCTTGGGACTATAGAAAAAATATGAGAAAATACTTCCTCCCCACCCCCCTGCTCCTTTGTATGACTGGGAGGCCTATAGGCATGAAGCATTACATATGACTCACATACACACACACAATAAGTGTGTTGATCTCTTTGCTGATTTTTTTTCTCTTTTTCCTCATAAATTCTATGTTACAATGGTTGGCTCTCTGGGAAGGTAGGGGGAAGTATACTATGTGCCTAGTGCTGTGCTCAGTGCTACATGTACCAATACAAAAACAAAACAGTCTTTGCCATCAAGGTTCTCATATTCTGGCAGAGAGAGGAAACGTATGTAGAGGAGTGATGGTCAGGAAGGTGGATTTCAGTTTGGGGAGGCAGAAGAATGGCCAGTGGAATCATGAGACAACCAAAAGATGACCTCCTTTCAATAGCAATGGCCAGAATGATGTGACTTTGCTTCTGTCCAGAAAGCTGGTAGATGCTGTGGTCCGGTAGTGCAGAAGCTGCAGCATCAGGGTTAGCTATCACAAAAAATGGCCAGGGTCAAAGACGTAGTATGGCCATCGTCAGCTAGATACAGTTGGGCCTCATAGTATGTCGACCTTCTTGCTTATGATCCAGTTGCAAAAATCATTAAAGTGATTGAGCATTTCCTTTAACAACTGATTAAAGAGGAAGCTTGACTCTTGGAGACTTTGGCAGATCCATGATTGCCTTTAGTGTGTGTAATCTGAGATGTCTAGATAGAAGAATGGAAAAGCACTAGACTTAGAAAAACATCAGCTGTAGGCCCACCACTGATGCTTAAATTTGGATATGACCCTGGAAAAAGCACTTAACTACCCAGCCTCATTTTCCTTCTTTGTGAAATGGGGATAATTATAGCTTTCTGAAAAAGTGTGTCCAGAAGACCAAGTAAGAGAATATATGTAAAACTTTGTTATTTGTATACCCTACCATTTAAAAGAAAGGCATTATTATTCCTCCCTCCACTCATTCATTTCTCTGCTACTCCCTACCTCTGATAGCACATGAATCTTTCTATGTGGTTTCCCATACATCCTTCATAGAGATCTAGCTCCTCTATCAGAAGCCTTCATCTTCTTGTTCTTCTCTATCTTTGCTGCACCAAGTTACTATTTGGGTATCTCTTGTCTTATTCTCCCTACAACACTGGCCCACCTTTTTTCCAGTCATATTCAGTTGCTCAGTCTGATAAGGCATGTCACCATCATCACAAACAATACAAGTTGTACATAGTTTATATGTTCCATGAGTATTCCCATTGCCCTTTACAGATTAGCACCCTTCTTTGCAACTTATAGTCTTGCCTAGAGCACTAGGATGTTGGGACTTGCCCAGGGTCACACAGTATGTGTCAGACATGGGGCTTGAGCCCAGATTTTCTTGGCTTCAACTCTAGTCCACTATCTCAGATGCCAAATTGACTCTCTAAGGAAAAAATAAGCAAAACAAAGAACAAAAAAACATTGTCCACGTCTCCTATTATAAGCCACATTGCACATGTATATTCTACAACCTCTGTGACAAAAGGAAAAGGGTTGTTTTGCTATCAATCTTCTGAAGTCATGATTTCACTAACAGAGTTCTAAAGTCTGTTAAAGTCACTTTCCTTTACATTATACTAAAGAACTTCTCAAAAGCAATCTAGCCTCTTATTCTATTACTAAAGTCTGGGCTTAGTCCATTGTCCATCTGCTATGACTTATCCCAGGCACACTCAGTGATGAGTTATTTCAATGGTCTTTCCAGCTACATGTCACACTCCAGGCAATATGTGTCTTTCATCCACTTCCTTGCTTCAGTGTCTATTTGAATCTTTCCCATTGCTGTGGATTTCACTGAGGAGGTTTTTATGTTCTGCTATTCAATGCCATTAATACATATCCTATAGGACTAGGAGCATCTATGAATAAGTACATCTTCATTACCAACAGGGAATTCATCTTTAGTTTGTACTTTACATTGGATATCTATGAAAATACTCACCTATCTCTCCACTTAATAATTTCCTTAATATCAATATTCGTCAGAACTTTTTCCCTACAATTGTCTCTGCAGTAAGATCTGTCTGAGAAATGTGTAATTGGACTGCCTGAGGGAAGCTGGAGGAATGCTTCTTTCTTACTTCATCACATGCTTTCCTAGTACATCACTCATAAACATAACAGGATTTTCTATTGGCTATAGTTTTCAATCAGTAGTACAATGTGGTCCACTACTGAAAAAAAAATGTTTGGGAGATCCTGCCTCCTCCTTGTCCATACATTCACTCAGGATGCATTTGAAGAGGACATTTGCTATGACAGTTATTATTATCATTCTGAAAAGATAACATTTGTGGATCTCTTTATAATTCTCTAAGTGGTTACCTAACAACCATCCTGGGAGCCAGTGCAAGTATTTTTTTGTCTTTTTTGAAATGAAGAAACTCAGGCTTAAAGAGAGTGACTAGCCATAGTTGGTAAGTAGTAGAAACAGGATTAAAACCCAGATCTGGTATACTTTTGTTGTTGAGTCATTTCAGTCATATCTGACTGTGACCCCATTTAGGTTTTTTTTTTTGGCAAAGGTACTGGAGTGGTTTGCCATTTCCTTCTCCAGCTCATTTTGCAGATGAGGAAACTGAGGCAGAGAGGGTGAAGTGACTTGCCCAGGGTCACACAGCTAGTAAGTGTCTGAGGCCAGGTTTGAACTCAGGAAGATGAGTCTTCCTGACTCCAGGACAGGCTGTCTATCCACTAAGCCACCAAGCTGTCTCCAGTATGCCATATCTCATCTAATGAAACATAGACTGATTCACATTCCAATAAAATGTCGCAGCTCATATTCTAGCTATTTGTACACACTCATATTAATTAAATGATTGAGTTTCTTTCTTCCATGTATTATACATACACCAAACAATGGAACTCCACTCATGATCACTGACACTTGGGGGCCTGCTCCACTGAATAGTAGTATTAGAAGACCATCTTGAAGTCTGAGTAGGTCAATCATGGTCTGAGTAGGGTCAATCAATCACAACTACCAGCAGCTGTGAGTTCTCTTTACCTCATCATAAAAGCCCATCCCTATTTGGATCCCCAGAGTCTAATATATTGACATTAAATTCCATATGGTGGAAAATAGAAAGCATACTTTCTACCTTATTATTTTTATTAATTTATTTTGATTTATCAATAATCACTTCCATATGCTTTTGAGTTTAAAATTTTTCTCCCCTTTCCTCCCCACCACCCTCCCCAAGATGGCGTACAATCTGATATAGGCTATACATTTACATTCATATTAAACATACTTTCACATTAGTGATGTTGTAAGTAAAAATTAAAACCAATAGGAAGAACCATCAGAAAGAGGAAACAAAACTCAACAGAAGAGAAAAAAAAATAGCAATTCAACTTCCATAGTTCTTTCTTTGGGTGTGGATAGCATCTTCCATCACAAGGCCTCTGGAGATGTCTTCTGTCCTTGTATTGACAGGAAGGGTTAAGTTTATCAATGTTAGTCATCACACAACGTGGCTGTTACTGTGTACGACGTTCTCTTGATTCTGCTCAATTCACTCAGCATCAGACCATACTCTACCTTATTATTAAAGGTAGAAGAATTGAAAGTGGAAATGGAGAGAAGGAAGCAAAAGAAAGAGAGGGGAGAAAGAAACAAAGAGTTTGAAAGAGAAACGGAGGGTAATACAAATAAAAAGTTCCTTCGTATGCTGTCCGTTCCCCAGTCAATAGTTGATATGGAATTTCTAGTCATTTCTATTAGGCTGGCAGTTAAATGTGGTAGGCCCTGAACATGAGGACATAGAACAAATTCTGGGATTCTTTCCAAACTGTTAACGTGAAAAAAACACTGATTTCGTGGCAGATTGCCCCTGCCATTTTGACATAAGATTCGCAAATAAAGAATTTTGGAGGGAGGGGAAAAAATCCATCAGGGAAACTCCAAATGAAATTAACCATCCTCACCTGACATGGCTTATTTGTGCCTGAAAGAGAAAACAACAACAACGAACTTTTTAAAATGATGATAAATATGTTTGAATGGAAACAAAGGCTCCGGCAAGCCCTTTAATCATCAAATCGGTACAAACAGCATTAAAATAAATTAGACTTGGAAATGGTAAACCTATGATTATGCAAAAGCTAATTAAATTAATATTGACAGCATTCTAGAGCAAAGTCAAAGGGAAGTAGGCACCTGTTCTCTCCGTTACTTTTTTGCCCAGCAGAAGGTAAGACAAACAGAGAGTATAATGACATTTTGGATGGGAATAAATGGAGACAGATGCTGGGGTGGGCCCTAAGCAAAGTGAAAAAGTAGATGAGGCTTACTTTTGAAACCTTCATCTCCCCACAAGGGCTGTGGCCCTCTCTGCCAACGTACTAGGTGTACATAGTGACTACATGGTGAACCCTATCCATCCACCCCCACCCTGGGGGAGCACCCAGGTCTCCTTCTGTTTATAGGGCCCCATGCTTAGACAATCCAATTCAATTCAACTTAAATGAATTCAGCAAAGTGCCTAATATGTGTTAGGCACCATTCTGAGGACTAGAAATCTGGACTCTGAAGATACAAGTTCAATTCTTTTCTCTAATAGTGGAAAAATCACTTATGTTTTCTGAAGCTCATTTTCCTTTTCTGTCAAATGGACGTAATAATACTATTCCTACCTCACAAGTTTGTTTTAAGTGATATGCTCTATAAAGTTCAAAATGTTATATGTGTGAACTATTTTTTTTTATCATTATGTAGAAGGAACTAGGAATATCTCCCCTTTATGGCATGTGGTTATCTGTCCTGGGAGGAGCTGGTGGCAATCTTTCTTTCTAGAAGCTACTAGGCTAATTTGGTGCTGTGGGGGAAGAGAGGAAGAAACAATTGAGGGGTTGGGTTGGAGGAGTGGTGGTGGTGTTCTGAACCCTGAGATGAAATGAGTAATGCTGACAAGGCAGAATTCCACTGTGGGAGAAAGGAAGCAAATAATTGGAATCTTGCCTTGAGCTGAAGAAGAGATGTGCTGAAGAGGCACAAGAAAGACAGATTTATATTCCTCCCCACCCTCCTCCAATTATCCTCACCTAAAAAAATTCAAAACCCTCACCAAGTGTAGATTTGGAGTTGTGGGGACCATAACCCAAAGAAAGCTAGCTCTTTGGCCTTGGGGAAGTTGCTTGCCATCTTTGGGACATGGTTTCCTTTCCTATAAAGCGAGTGGGAAGATTCAGATGAGTGCCGAAATACCTTCTAGATCCAACATCCTGTGACAGCCCAGATCCTCTGCTGGTGCTGAGGACAGATCCTGGCAGGGTCCTGGGATCTGCAGTTCCTACATCAGCCTATTTCACTGGCCATCAGCATCTTTTACCCTGTCGTAAGTGATGCCAATTCAATTTGATTTAGTAAACGTTTATGAAGTAGCTACACAAACAAGGCCCTGTACCGCACATGAAGGACACAAGAACAAAAATGCCTCAATCCCTGTCTTCAAGTGATATCATGGCACTTTTTAGACAGCAGTCAAACTTAGAATCAAACCCCTGTGTGTGCTAACTTCTTATGATCTAAACTTCATAGAATCTCAGAGCTGAAAGAGCTTTAGTGTTCATTTCATCATCACTTATGTTTTCTGAAGTTCAGTTTTCTCTTCTGTCAAATGGACATAATAATACCATCCCTACCTCACAAGTTTGTTTTAAGTGATATGCTCTAAAAAGTTCAAAATGTTATATGTGTGAACTATTTTTTTTTAATCATTATGTAGAAGGAACTAGGAATATCTCCCCTTTATGGCATGTGGTTATCTCTCCTGGGAGGAGCTGGTGGCAGTCTTTCTGGAAGCAACTAGGCTAATTTGGTGCCATAGGGGAAGAGAGGGCCTTCTCATTTTACAGTTGAGGAAACTGAGGCAGACAGAGGTTAAGTGACTCACCCAGGATCGCACATCTAGTAAATGTCTGAGGTGGGATTTGAACCCAAGTCATCTTAACTCCAAATCTGTCACTCTGCTCATTATACTGAGCTGTCTCAAACTTATTTCTTAGAGAACCACTGGGGGCGCTGAAAGGCTTACAATATCGGGCATCTAACACGGTCAGAGGCATGGCTTAAACCTAGGTCTTCCTGACTCTGATACTGCGCCTTTCCCCACCACCGCTTGCTGCTACTTATGCTACCCATACAAGCATGGCTAAAACAGAAAAATGCCCATAAAACAGTATAAACAAGTAACAATTAAGAGAGCAGATGGGGTCCCTAAGTGCTAAGGGGATCCTGAGCAAGGCCTAACGTGCTCTGATTGCTCTTCATTCCCATCTGTCCTCCCTCCCCCATCTCCTTTCTCTCTGTCCTATAATAGCACTGAACCATGTAGGAAAATCTCTTTTCTGCATTTAAGGTGTCACAAGAGATTAGATAGGAGTAGAGACTAGACCTGGGAATTCATTGGTATAGGGAACTCCTAGGTGTGCAAGCTCTCTCTACCATTGCAGGTTGCTACCTTCTCTGCAACTTGCAGTCTTGAAGAGAGGTTAAGGGACTTGCAAAGGGTCACAAAGTATATGCCAGAGACGGGACCTGAACTCAAGTCTCCTTGGCTTTGAAAGTCCTCTGTACATTGACACCATGAAAGCAATTCACATGTTCTCAGAGATCTAGGAAACAACAAGGTGATATGCTCACAGGTTTGTTTTGGAGTTGTTGTTTTGGTTTGTTTTTCCTCGGTTGGATTGCACTGCTGAGCTCGGGCAGGTCCAAATGAAATGGACCCATAGAACTCTGATTTCAAAGGACAAGCATTACTCACTAAAAAGGCTGCTAAACAGAACCAAGGACCAACTGTCAGCTGAGGAGTCAGTTGTCTGCAGGGGCGCCTGGCTGCTGTCTGGTTTTCCCACTGAGGCAATGTCACTAGTGGGCCAGGTACTTCACTCATGATAGATGTTGCATGATAGGAAGGGCCAGGAAAGGTCAGAGGCCACCTTTCCAAAGTTCCCAGGCCTTCCCTTGGAAGATCTGTAAATCTCTGCGGCCAATCTCACTGGGTACTGTGAGTCTGAAAGAAAATTCTATTGGCTTGTGGAGACACTGGGTATGACTGAGTTGTGTCAATGGTTCCAGAGGGAAGACTCCATTGTATTTGCCATCTTTTGTTCTATTGTTGTTGTTGTTTGTTTGGTCTTCATTCTCAAAGAGGACCATCAAAAAGGCCGTGACGGGCAAGTGAAATGGATTTAAGTGAGGAAGGGCTGTGAAAAGTCACCAGTCTCACTTTCTCTTCCTGAGCCATCCAGGTCCAGTGGCCAGGTATAGATCAGGACAACTGGAGATGGCCCAGGATGCAGTGGGGGACCTTGGCCTTTTCAAGCTAAGGTCTTTAACAGGTCTCTTAGCTAAGTGTAATCAGTGACATTTGACTTCCTTAACAATTCTGGGGCTGGGGGGAGGAAAGGTTTTTGGAAATGCTACCAGTATTCCATTGCAGAAGTGAATAAAAATCCTTTTCTCCCTCCCCTGCGGTCTAGTTCAGCTCAATGCCCTTTGATGGTGACAGTCCAATTCACTACTACCTTGAGTAAGTTGCTTCCACTTCTCTGGTCCTCAGTTTCCTCATTAGTAAAATAATGAGTTTGAACTAGAAGGACTTTGCATTTCTTCCATTTCTAGAGCTATCATTGTAGGAATAAGAACTGTACATATCTATGATTCTATTTCTATAAGAAATTCTTATATGTCAGCATCTTCTCCGCAACTAGCAGTCCCAGAGAATTGGCCAGATCACTTAGAGGCTGAGACTTTCCGAGAGTCATACAGATAGTGTATGCTGGGAAAGAATTCCAACCCTGGATCTCTGACTCAAAATTCAGCCCTCTTCTTTCTGGTATACCATAGCATTATGAGCATGGAACTGTCCAAATCACTGAAAAACCACACAATAGTATATTAACTAGACTCGACAGAGGGGTGCATGTTGAAGTACATCTAATGAGTTTTTACTCATATGAAACAGAACATTTAAAAATGTATTTCTATATTACAAATCCTCTCTTGAAGTAGGTGGACTTGTTTTAAATGGATGGAGGAATAGAGTTTTATTTAGGAAGGGAGGAGTTGAGAGCAATGGCATCCCATGCTTTTGCTCTCTAGTTAAGAGCCAACTCTAGTCATTAGAGATTTTCAGCAGCTCAGTTTGTCCTACAGCTGGCCAGACAAGCTCCACTCCCTCTCATAGCCTCTCTGGGACTTTCTTTTTTCTTTGGTGACCTCTTTCAGGGAGGATCAACTATTACGACGGCAGGACAAGTCCCCTGGCTCTGCTTAAGAGAAATGGGAGGCAGAGGTGGAAAAAATGATTTTCCATATTTTAATTATTCTTTAATTAGGCTTGCTGTCATTAGCTCAGCAAGGACTCTCACAGCACTGTTGCATTGTCAAGGGGAATGTTAGCAAAAAATGAAAAGGCTTCCCCTCCTCCCAACACTCATCTTTGTCTGTATCCACACAGCATATTTTACTAAGTTTCTCAATCAGTCCATTTGGGCATGAATAGGCAGAAGTGAATTTCCTTCCCTGAAGTGCCCATCTAAGCAGATACAATAAGAAGAAGACTTGGAAATGATAATTGGGAGCCCTACTCTAGGGCTTTCAACTTCTCAGAGGTTAATGTTGTTTTTTTTTTCCCCTCCAACATCTGCTTTATTTTTTAGGACTGAGCTCGGATCAAATCACTACTAGACTACAGCTTTGGTTTATCATGGTAGGCAAAGCAGGGCCTTTGGCCTCAGGATGGATTCTGTTTTTCCAGAGCCAACCTGAATAAGGATTCCAGGGTCCCAGGAATCTGCCACCCAAGATAATACTCCTAGGTGAACGTGGGTGGCCGTGAAGGTCAGAAAGCCCTAATTGCTTGGGAAATTGAGATATAGAATCACAAAAATTAGCATAAAATTTCCTCTTTCTTCTCCTATTTTTCTTCCTCCCCCTCCTTACCTCTGTTCCTCCAATGCCTTAAGATGCTATGGGAACGACCTTGGGTTTGGCCAGTCCTACCACGCAGCAGGACAAGATCAGCAGCGCAATGCATGTTTGCTGTCCAAGGACCAATCTCACTTAGTGTGGAGAGGTTCATCACCAGAAGGTTGGTCCCCAGGTGGTGACTTCTTTTGGTGACAGCTTATCATGAAGAATGTTTTGATTTTCATCACTGGAAGGAGTACTCATTCTGATGAAATCATAGATCTTTTGAAAGATTGAATTTTTTTAAAATTTCAAATTACTTTAATGTGGCAGTGGTGGGATTTTTTGAGAATGTCAAAACAAGCCAGTTGATACAGGAAGACACTGATGTCTCACAAAACTAGCATGGAGGAGGGAAGGAATAAGCATTTATTGAGCACCTATTATTTGCTAGGCACTGTGCTAATTAATTAAAAAATTATCTCAGTTGATCCTCAAAACAGTTCTGGGAGGTAAGTGTTATTATTTTCACCCCCATTTTACAGTTGAAGAAACTGAGGAAAACCAAGGTTAAGTGACTTGGTCAAAAAGCCAGTCAGCATCTGAGGCTAGATCAGAACTCAAGTCTTCCTAATTCCAATCTCGGTGTTCTATCCCCTTATCCACTAGCTGCCTTTCATGTCTTCGTGCATGGAGGGTTGTTGGTGAAGACTGCTAAATGTGGTAAAAATTGTAACTTCAAAACTGGGATATTTCTCTTGCAGGAGCCAGACTAAAACCAATGGGAATATAATATTTTTGGATAACTGTTGCTTTGATCAGGTATAGACAATATTATGACATGTGGGTAAAAATAATCTCAGAAAGGTCAGAAGAAATTATGCTTTGGCGATAACATAGAAAAGAAGTACATCTACTATTCAGTATTTATGCAATCCATCTCTGGAATCTTCAGAATTTATTATTATTGTTAAAATATTAAAAGCAGACATTATTATTATTAGAAACATGAAACTATTATTAACTAAACCCTATTTATGCTTTGGATTGTGGGGAATCTTGGAATTATTAATTATAAACAATGTTCTTTAGCTTGTGCCTTTATTCGGTTTACTCTTGAGACCATCAGAAATTGACTCATTTTTTAGCTCTTTCCTAGTTTATTCACTATTTTCTTATAATTCCACTGCCCCAAGTAATAGACAAGCAAGAAACAAATAGATGCAGATAATTTATTCAATGCTGAAGTGAAGCTTTCAATTTAGAAATAAAACCAAGATGGAGGAGTACAGGCAGCAACCCAGCTGAACTCCCCCAACATTATCCTCCAAACAATTTTAAAGTAACTCCTCAAATCAAATTTTGGAGTGACAGAAACAACACTAGGTCAGAGTGAGACATTTTTCCTGTTTATGACGACTTAGGAAGTTGACAAGAGAGGTTTTTGACAACAAGGTGGGGTCCAGCCCAGGGCACAGCAGCAACATATGTGGTGGGCCTTAGATGCAGCCGTGGCAGTGGCAGCAGCAATAGCTTCAGGAGCTCTCAGCCCAGAGACAAGAAGGAGGTCAGACAACTGGTCAGAAAGATATTACAAGGGACCCTTTACTGGCCCTGGGTGTTATCTGGTGCTGATTGAAACCTCTATTGCCCATACACAGTTCTGGGTCACAATTCCAGGGCAGAGAGGAGCTGTTATGGTCAGTCACAAGGGAGCGGGGACTCTGGTCACAGTTCCACACCAAAGAGGAACACTACTGTTTGTTGTCACAGTGCAGCAGGAGACATGGTCACAGTTCAAGAGCCAAGAGCTGAGCTGGCACTTGGGACAGCAGGGGAGCAGGGTCCTTCCTGAGTAAATACCAGATCACAGATCAGGAGAGCAGTGACCACACCTCTCCCCAGATCACAACACCTTGGAAGCATCAAAAACTTTCAGACACTCAGAACTAGCTCTGCAAATAGCATTATGAAAAAGCCTAAAGTATGAAACAGTGCTTCTCCACACTCAGGCGAGCAGAACCCAACTTTAACGTAAAATTAAAAGTCAAAAAAATAGGCTGGAAAAATGAACAAATGACAAAAAAGAATTTGACCATAAAAAAGTTAGTATGGTGGCAGGGAAGCATGACATAAACTCAGATGAAGACAACAACATGAGAACAGCGACAACCAAAACCTCAAAGAAAAATGTTAATTGGATCCAAGCCCAACAAAAATTGTTGAAAAAGTTAAAGAAAGAGATTAGAATGGTGGAGGAAAATTAGGAAAATAAGTGAGAGTGATGCAAAAAAAAATATGAAATGTGAATTAACAACTTGGTAAAACAGGCAAAAAAATACTGAAGAAAGCAACTTAAAAAACAGAATTGGCCTAATGACTAAAGTTTTAAGGCACAAAAATTCACTAAAGAAAAGGACGCCTTAGAAAGCAGAATTGGCCAAATAGAAATGGAGGTACAAAAATTTACTGAAGAAAATAAGTTCTTAAAAAGAATTTATCAAATAGGAAAAGTACAAAAGCTTGCTAAAGAAAATAATCTCTTAAATAATGGAATTGGGAAAGTGGAAGCTAGTGATGCCATGAGACAGAAACAAATAAAACAAAGCCAAAAGAATGAAAAAAATGAATAAAATGTGAAATATCTCTTGGAAAGAAAATTGACTTGGAAAACTGATCAAGGACAGATAATTTAAGTATTATTGGATTACCTAAAAGCCATGATCAAAAAAAAAAAGAACCTAGACATCATCTTTCAAGAAATTATGAAGGAAAATTGCTCCAATATCTTTCATCCAGAGGGTAAAATAGAAATGGAAAGAATCCACTGATCACTTCCTGAAAGAGATTCCCCAAATGAAAACTCCTAGTGATATTATAGCCAAATTCCAGAGCCTTCAATTCAAGGAGAAAATACTTTAAGCAGCCATAAAGAAATAATTTAAATATTGTGGAGTCAAAGTCAGGATCACAAAAGATTTAGCAGCTTCCATGTTAAAGGAGTGAATGGTTTGGAATATTATATTACAGAAAGCAAAGCAACTAGGATTACAACAAAGAACAACCTACCTACCAAAAGTGAGTATAATCCTTCAAAGGAAAAAAATGGATATTTAATGAAATAAAGTATTTTCAAGTATTCCTGATAAAAGACCAGAGGTGGATGGAAAATCAACATTCAAACACAAGACTCAAGAGAAGTACAAAAAGGTAAACATGAAAGAGTAATTATAAGAGACTCAATAAAGTGAAACTGTTTGCATTCTTATATGGGAAAATTATATATACATATATACACACATATATACACATACATATATATACATATATATGTACATATATATATATATATGTGAAACTCCTAAGAACTTTATCATTATTGTGGTATTAGAAGTCTACATAGATAGAGGGCATGAGTGTGAGTTGATTAGGTTGAGATGATCTCCCTGCAAAAAATGAAGGTGTGAGAAAGAGTTATGCACTGGGAGAAGGGGGGAACGAAGAGGTAGAATGAGGAAATTTTGCTCACATAAAAGAAGTGTGCAAGGAAAAGATTTTTGGGGGGAAGGGAAATGGGTAAGTGGCAGGCTTGAACTTCACTCTCATTCGAGTTGATTCAAAGAGGGAAGAATACATACATATTTACATACATACATACACACAAACACATGAAACCAGAATTCAATAATACATTGCTTACAAGGTAGACTTGAAGGAGAAAGATAACACAGAGTTGAAATAAAGGGCTGCAGCCAAATCTAATATATTTTAGCTGAACTTTAAAAAAGAGTCAGGAGTACCAATCATGATCTCAAACAAAGCAAAAGTAAAAATAGACCTAATGAAAAGGGATAATGAGGGAAACTACATTTTGCTAAAAGGCACTATAGACAATGAAGTAATATTAAAAATTACAGCAAGATTCTCTGTCAAGGCTTCATTTCTCAAATATATAGAGGTTTGAATTAAATTGGTACAAATTGGAGCCATTCCCCTATTGCTAAATGATCAAAGGATATGAACAGTTTTCAGAAGAAGAAACTAACGCTATCTCTAATCATATAGGAAAAAAATCATTTAAATCACTATCGATTAGAGAAATGCAAATTAAAACAACTCCGAAATACTACCTCATTTGTATCAAACGACAAATACTGCAAGGACTGAGAGAATATAGGTACACTAATGAACTGTTGGTAGTGTTATGGACTGGTTCAACTACTCTAGAGAACAAGTTAGAACTCTGTCTGAAAGGTTATAAAACTGTGAGTACCTTTTGATACAGCAGTACCATTACTAGGTCTATGTCCCAAACAGATTAAAGGAAAGGGAAAAGGACTTAGCTGCACAAAAATGTTTATAGCAGCTTTTTTTCTGGTGGCAAATTTAGGGAATGCTCATAAATTGAAGAATGGTTAAGCAAGATGTGGCATACAATTGTGATGGAGTATTATTGCGCATAAGAAATGATGGGGGGGGCGATTTCAGGGGGAAAAAAAGCAACACCCATAATGCAAATTAAAGTGAGAAGAATCAGGAGATCATTGTGCAGAGTAATAGCAATCTTGCAATTATGATCCACTGTGAAAAACTTGGCTACTCTGATTAATACAATGATTCAAAACAATTGCAAAGGATGTATGATTTAAAAAAAATGCTATCTTCCTCCAGAGAGAGAACTGATGAACTCTGAGCTTAAACTGAAGTATCATTTTCTCATTTTCTTTATTTTTTACCTCTTTTTTTTTACAATATGGCTAATATTTAAATGTGTAGCATGATTTCACATTCATAATTGACATAATTTTACTTGCCTTCTCAGTGGGTAGGGAGGAGTGGGAAGAAGGGAGAGCATTTGGAACTCCATTTAAAAATAAAAGAATGTTAAAAAAATAAATAATGAATTTAGAAAATATATAATTATCAAATCAACAAAAATAAATAAATCATTGGCTGAAAACATCTCTAACACATGAAAGATTAACATATTTGGAATACAATCTGCTGAAGGGGGAGGGGTAATCTGCTCAAATGAGAAGCAAAAGACAAAAGTGTTAAAAGAACACATTATCTATGTAAGGCAAATGTAAGCCAAAGCCAATGACCATAAAGACAAGATGTGCAGATAACAATTGGGGGAGCCATAGTTCTTCACAAAGAAGAAAATCATAACATCAGAATACAGGAAACATATGAAAAAACTACCTGGAATTTTTGTATGACAAAAAAGAGCACCTATTGAGACAATACTTAGATCACCCCCAAGACAAACAAAATAAAATCAACAATTAACAACAATAACAACCAATCTCTATGTTTCAAACTCAAATGCACATAGAGGTTAAATTTTAAAATTCCAATGACAAGCAATGAATCCTGAAAGTGTCTAGCAGAAAAACTTTTGAATATAAAGGAAAGGATACACAATTAATGCCAGAGTAGACCATACCAATTAGAAACCACAGAACTGAATGGAATAATATATACTGAAATATATATATATGCATATATATATAATGTATATGTATTTATATGTATACGTGTATGTGTACACTGAGAGCAATGTGAACCAAAATGATATACCCTATAAATTTGAGCCTAATCATCCATAAGAAAAGATGGATTTTCAATACAAAGGTGTATATGAGGTATCCTTAAAAAAATAAGTGATTGGAGGTAGACTCTTCTTTTAAGCACTTCCAAATAACAGAAACATAAGCTAAATAAGTACCAAGAAATGAAAGAAAAATTAAATATTATGTTAAATTTCTCAGTTAAGGATTTGATATCTGAGACATAAAGATGACTAAAAGAAAAAGATAAGACCAAAAGCCATTCCCCAATATATATGCAGTCAAAAGATCCCAAAGGTCAAAAACAGTTCTCAGAAGAATTGCATACTATTAACAACTATGTGAAAGAGTGCTCCAAATTACTAGTACTATGAGAAACATATTAAAACAATCTCATGTCCCTCAAATTGTCAAAGATGACAAAAGATGAGAATAATAGCATGGTAGGAATTACAGAAATATGGAAAACTAATTCATTGTTGTTTTAGCTGCTAATTGGTCCAACCATACTGGGAAGCAATTTGGATTTTTGCAAATAAAGTATTTAAAATATTCCTGTTCTTTGTGTCAGAGATTCCACTGTATGGTGTATGTTCCAAGGAGAACAATGATAAGCAAAAGCCCATCTATACAAAAAATATTTATATTTATAAGGTAGGTTCCCATTGATTGATAAATGACTGAACAAAATGTTGGAAATGAGTGTAATGGAATAGCACTATGATGTATGAAATGAAGAATATGACAAATACAGAGGAGCATGGAGAGTTAGGTAAACTAATACAAAAAAGGAAACAGTCTATGCAATGACAATAACAATAAGGGGAAAAAATAAACAAATGAAATTTAGTGCTGTAAAATTATAACAACTAGGCTTAGCCCCAAAGAAGGGATATAAGAAGAAAGACTCCCCCTTACTTCTTTGCAGCATTGGAAGACTACGGGTGTAAAACATTAATTATATCATGGAACTTAAAATGTATTTTAACTAGTTTTCCTTAACTTTTTTATTATGATATTTCTTTTTTGACTCAAGGACGGGAATGTAGTAGGAAATATAGGTTATATAAAAATGAAAGTTATCAATATTTTAAATATACCTAATCTACAAAGTATCATGCAAGGTACTAGGTATAAAAATAGAAAAATGAAACAGTCCTGCCCTTGGATTCTACTAGAGGTAAAAAGTATGTACACAGATAAATATTTTAAAAGTAAATAAATTAATCTTGGGCTCCTTGGAGGTGACAGTGATAGGGTATGGACATGAATAACAATCCAGACAAGGGAATTGAGAAATTAGACAGAGAGAACCAGGAGCAAGGAATGCTGCACAAACCCAGGTTGTAGGTAGTAACCCCAAAGACAATTTAAGTGTCAAATTCCTGGGAAAAGTCCAAGAAGGTTAACCATCACACCATTATTATAAATGAAGATGATACAAATTATGTCAGTCATATTGAATATTTGGAGACTAGTTCTCATTATCAAATTTTTAAAAACTATTCAGATTTACAAAGTATATTCTTCTCAATAAGTCTGTGAATTCAATAGCACCAACATCAGCTTCATTTTACCAGCAAGGAAATCAAAGCTCATAAGGGCAAAATGACTTGCCCGTAATGAAAGAGCTAGTATGTGGCAGAGCAGAGAATTGAACCTTTGTTTGTTTGTTTTTTGTTTGTTTGTTTTTTATTCTAAATCCATCAATATTTCTGCCAAGAGCCAATCTTTGGAAATGAAGGGAACCCAGAATTTTGAGTTAGAAGAACTGGATTCATATGACCTAGTCCCTCTCTCCTTTATGAGATTTGATTATTCTTCTTATGTGTAAGGTGAGGCATTTGCACAAGAGATCTCTAAAGGGCCAATCTATGCTACTGCATTACCCTTCCCAACCAGGTATATTACATAAGCAAAGATACACATATGCCCAATCTCTTCTATCATAGGACCAAAGTCCCAGAAAGAACCTTGACTGAGACTTTGTTATCTATTTAAAATAATAGGTGGTAGAGACAAGAGAGTGGAGAAAAGTCAGGAAGCTGCCTGAGCTCTCCCCAGTTTACAATGAGGAGACAATGTTAAATCAAGCCTCTAAATGGATTCTGGAGCAGCAAAACCTATAAAAAGATAGAGTGAAATCATTTTCTAGCTTAAGATAACTTAGAAGAACTTCAGGAAAGGTCTGTCTCACTTCAGCAAAAAGGGAGCTCAGCCCTATAGTGCCCAGGCAAGCCAGTGACAGGCTCTTAGCCATAGCACGGATCAGCAACTGAGGCCCCAAAGTTCTGGCTCAGCAGGCCACTGGCACAATAGGCCAGTTGTCAGGCTACCAGCCCTAGCAGAGAAGGCAAATTGCCAGCCTCAGAACGCAGGCACAATAGGTGTGACTAGCCAGGCCATCCCAGCACAGTAGGTAAGCTGCCAGCACCTGAGGCTCTGCCAAAGAAAGCCAGTGGTCCTCAGCACAAGAAAGTTGGAACAGTGCTCTCTGTACCCAAGAAGCAGAGTTCAATTTTAAAAGCCACAAAATAGGCTTAAAAATAAGCAAAAAACAGAAAAGAGCCCTGACCAGACAAAGCTACTATAGTGACAGGGAAGATCAAAACAAACTCAGAAGAGGACAATAATGTCAAAATGTATACATGCAAAACCTCAAAGGGGAATATGAATTGGTCTCAAGCCCAAAAAGCCTTCTTAGAAGAGCTCAAAAGGATTTTAAAAATCAAATAACAGAGGTAGAAGAAAAATTGGGGTAATAAATGAGAGGCATGCAGGAGAGTCAACAGCTTGGAAAAGGAAGAACAAAAATTGACTGAAGAAAACAATTCCTTAAAAAGTAGAATTAACCAAATGGGAAATAAGGTACAAAAGCTAACTGAAGGAAATAATTACTTAAAGGTTAGAATTAGGCAAGTTGAAACCAGTAACTATAAGATACAATATGACCAGGAAATGCTAGGAGACGTGTAAAATAGTATGGCAGAAACTAGGCATAGATCAACATCTCATACCATATACCAGTATATGGTCAAAATAGGTACATGGTTTAAACATAAAGGGTGATACCATAGGTAAATTAGGAGAGCAAGGGATAGTTTTTCTGTCAGATCTATAAAGAAGGGGAGAATTTATGACCAAACAAGAGATAGAGAACATTATGAAATACAAAACGGATACTTTTGATTACATTAAATTAAAAAGGTTTTGCACAAACAAAACCAATGCAACCAAGATCAGAAGAAAAGCAGAAAGCTGAGAAACAATTTTTACAGCCATTGTTTCTGATAAAAGCCTCATTTCTTAAATATATAGAGAACTGATGCAAATTTATAAGAGCACAAGTCATTCCCCAATTGACAAATGGTTAAAGGATATGAACAGGCAGTTTTCAGATAAAGAAATTAAAGTTATTTATAGTCATATAAAAATGCTTTAATCACTATTGATCAGGGAAATGAAAATTAAACAACACCTTGCATCTATAGGATTGACTAATGTGACAGAAAAGGAAAAATGAAAAATATTGGAGATATGGGAAAATTAGAACATTAATGCATTGTTGGTGGAGTTGTGAACTAATCCAATCACTCTGGAGAGCAATTGGGAACTATACCCAAAGGGCTATCAAACTGTGCATACCCTTTGATCCAGCAATACCACTACTAGGTCTGTATCCCAGAGAGATCATCAAAAAGGGAAAAGGACCCACATGTGCAAAAACTATTTATAGCAACTCTTTTTGTGGTGGTAAAGAATTGGAAATTGAGAGGATGACCATCAATTGAGGAATGGCTGAACAAGTTATGGTATATAAAAGTAATGAAATATTATTGCGCTATAAGAAATGATGGGTAGGTGGATTTTCAGAAAAAAAAAACCCGTAAAGGCTGAACAAGTTATGGTATATAAATGTAATAGAATATTATTGTGCTATAAGAAACAATGAGTAGATGGATTTCAGAAAAAAAACCTGTAAAGACTTACATGAACTGATGCTGAGTGAAGTGAGCAGAACCTAAAGAACATCGTGTGCATTAATAGCAGCATTGTAGCATGATCAACTATAGTATACTTAGCTCTTCTCAAAAACACAATGATCCAAGACAATTCCAAAAGACCCATGATGGAAAATGCTATCCATATACAGAGAAAGAACTATGGAGTCTGAATGCAGATGGATACATACTATTTTCACTTTGTTTTTTGTTTGTTTGTTTTTTCTTTTTTGCGGTTTTTCCCTTTTTTTCTAATTCTTCTTTCACAACATGACTAATGTGGAAATATGTTTATTATGATTGTACATGTAAAATCTATATCAGATTGTTTTCTGTTTTGGGGAGGGTAGGGAGGGAGGGAGGGAGGGAGAAAAACTTGGAACTCAAAATCTTATAAAAATGAATATTGAAAACTACCTTTATATGTAATTAGAAAAAATAAAATATTAAGTGGAAAAATTAAAATAAAACAAAAAACATCTATTAGGGGAAAGAAAACCTGGCAGCAACTTTACTACTTAATACCTCTATGACCTTGCACAGGCCAATTAATCTCTGGGCCTCAATTTCTTCATCTGCAAAAGAGGAGGTTAGGATTTAATGGTCTCTTAAGTCCCTCCGTGAGATTTAATGCTATGGGGCTAATACACCACCCTTTACTTCATTTATATCATCTATCTCTCTACATGTAGGTTATACACACACACACACACACACACACACTCACTCACACATAGCCAGTGACAGGGAGAGAAAAAAAATCTAGAGACAGCAGTCAGTGGTCCTGAATATTGGATTTTACAATCCACTGAGCTAATACTTCACCACCACACCAAGCAGGTGGAGTTTGAGGCCCATTGAGCACTGCGAATTTTTCCAATGCATCACGATTACTGAAAACACCTGGGCTAAATAACTTTGCACTGATCCACTGTGAAAATTCCCAGAGTGTTCAATAGTCCTTGAAATTTCTCATTTCTACCCTGAGGAAGAGTGGCTGCACATTAGCAGGCACGTAAGGACATTGGTTCAAGGCTCTGTAGCACCCACATGCAAGATATGATCAGCCCAGACTTTCTCCAGGACTATTTGCCCTTGTTTCCATGGTTCTATTAGGTCATTTTTAATGCGTGAAACTGAGCTTGTCATTTAAATGTGTTCTGCAATCTCTGAACCTTACTCACAGTAGTATATTGTAATGTCCTTTAGAAGAGGATGTTTTAGCTGGTATTCCCTGTTAAGATAAACTTTGATTTCCATTGTCCTATTATATTTATATTCATGTATAGCCAATAGATATAAATATATAGATATATCCAGATGGAGATATGTATGTAGTGTCTGCATATTATTCTAGTGTATTATAATTTTTTTAAAAATATATTTATTTTATTCTGAACTTAAGAAATAAACCAAGCATTTTCATAACATAGAAGAATTGAAAGGGAAAAAAAGATGATTATAGAGCAATCTGGAATTATGCCCAAAGAATTATTAAACTACCTATACCCCGTGACCCAACAACACCACAACTAGGTTTGTTTTCCAAGATGATTAAGGAAAAAGAAAAAGAACCTATATGTTCCAAAATATTTATAGCAGCTCTCTTTGTGGTGGCAAAGAACTGGAAATTGTGGGGATACACATCAATTGGTTAATGGCTGAGCAAGTTGTAGTTTATGATTGTGATAGAGTACTATAATTCATATTGTAAATGCATTCCTTTAAAAATAAAAGATCAAAAGCAACAGATGAGTTCAGAGAGGATGTTATTTTTATTTTACAAAAATTGGAATTTTAGTGTTTTTTGTGATCAAAATATAATTAATTTCAAGGGGGAGGAGAGCTGAGGTTCAAACCATATGTAGGCTGATTTTGTGTTTATTAATACATGTCTGAGATCATGACATGTTGAAGAAACACATTAATATCAGCGACGGAAGGAACCTTAGAAGCTATTTAATCCAAAGCACGTTTGCTTAGGAAAGCCTATATACTATATTGCTAACAAGTGGTTCTTTATATTACTAACAAGTGGCTCTTTAGCCTCTGCTTAAAGACTTTCAGGAAAGGGAAACCTGGCATCACTTAGAGGAAGCCTATTACATTTTTATCTGACATTTGAGGTATTTTTTTTTTGCCCAATTGACAGATTTCCCTCATACCCTAGCTACACTCATTTTGCTTAGGCCAACCTTTTAAATTTTGTGTGGGCAAAACTGTCTACTTTCTTTTTAATTATTGCAGCTATTTCTTCTTTGGATAAGAACCCTCAGCACACCCAAAACTGAGGAAAAGCGTTCATTTCTATATTCCCTTATTTTTTAAGTGATGTGTCCATTTATATTTAGGCTATATACCTATTTAGATCTTACTGTATGGTATATGGTATAAATTGCTGGTCTAAACTTATTTTCTGCCAAACTGTTTTCATTTTCCTCCCAGTCTTATCAAATAAGGAATCCTTACAAAAGCAAGATGTGTTCTTGAGATTAAACACTGGGACAACTAATTTTGATTGTTTCTGATTCTAACATGTATGATCTGGTATGCTAATTTACTTTCCAATTTTTAAATGATATCAAAAATTTTTACTATTACTATTTTATAATATATTTTAAGGATTGACAGCACTATTCCCCCTCATTCCTAACTATTACCATTATTTACCTTGGGATATTGGACCTTTTGTTCCTCCAAATGAATTTTGTTATGATTTTGTCTATTTTGTCTGTTTTAATAGTAAGGCACTAAATGTGGCATGCTCATTATATTTGTCTGATCCAACTATGAATCAGTAGTCTTGTTATTTGTCTTTTACTTCTATTGAAAGCATTTTTAATTTTATCAATACCAGTCTGGAGTATATCTTGGTAGACTGGCTCCCAGGTGTTTCATGTATTGAGAGTATTTTGAAGAGGAATGTTTTTTCTACCATTTCCTCCTGATTTTTGTTATTGCTACATAGAAGAATTGTTGATTTGAGGGAATTTTTTTTGTCCTTTGTCCTCGGTGAAATTATCTTCTCAATTAATTTCCTTCCTGATTCTCTGAGGTATTATGTCATCAGCAAGCAGGAATGATTTTGTCTCATCTTTTCCAGTACTCATGCCTTTTTTTGTCATATTGTGATGGCTAGAATTTGTTGAATAATAGTGGTAAGAAAAAAAAAAAAGCATCTTTGCTTTCCTTGAATTTATTGGGAAAATTCTAGAATTTCTCCTGTGTAAATAATAGTTGCTTTAGATTTGAACTCTATACATTTTCAAATTAATAAATATCCTATTGATATGAGTGCTTTTAAAATTTAATTTAGCATCAATGAGTGCTATGTTTTGACAAAAGGCTTTGTGTGCATCTATTCCTATAATATTATGGTTTTCTTTTCAATGTGATTACTTAGGCCATTTTTTTCTAATTTTGAAGCATCCTTGTATCCCTGGTATAAGTCTGACTTGGTTTTAATAAACATTGGTTGAATCCAATGTTGTCATCTTTTGTTAGGATTTCATGTACAATTTTTGCACTAATATCCATTAGCAATATTAGTCTATAATTATCTTTTTTTCCTGTTTTATCCCTCTTTTCTTTATGAACAGTACTATATTTGTCTCATAAAATCTACAGTGCTTTCTTAACTATTGACAATACTTTTCATGGTGCATATTAATTACTACTTAAATAATTGATAAAATTCACTATATTTTTTCACCATATATTTGATATAATTTGCTTATAAATCCATCCAAAAAATAAGTCCATCTGAACAGGATTCCCACATACATACTCTGGTAGCTCGCTTATGACTGGCTCAATTGCACTTTAAAAGATTTGATTTTTCAGGTCAAGTCAACAGACTTTTATTAAGCATTTATTATGTACCAAATACTGGAGATGTAAAGAGAGGCAAAAACAGTTCCTGCTTTCAAGGAGTTTATAGTCTAATGGGAGAGGGGAATGGGCAACATGTAAACAGTTATGTATGATTATAGCCAGGATAAATTGGAGAAAATCTTCACATTTATTTCTTATTCTGTTAATTTGATCATTTTATATTTTATAGGTAAACACATTCCTTTAAATTTTCAGTTTTGCTAGCATATAATTGCATTTAGAAGGTTCTGATGATTCTTTTTTATTTCCTTTCTGTTTGTTGTGACTGTAAATTGTTTATTTTTTATTTTAGTAATTCTCTCTCTCCCTCTCTCTCTCTCATCTACGCACTAGGTTAACCAACAGTTCGTACATTTTGCTAGCCTTTTCAAAACAAGTTCTAACTTTTATTTATCATATTTATAGTCTTTTTTCATTTTATCTTAATCTCCTCTATCAAAATGTCATCTTACTATTTTTACTGCAACAGTTTAAAGGAATCTTTAAAATCTGTCCTTTAAACACATTTTTTTTCTTTTTTGGTTTATCTGTTTAGAAACTTATGCTCAATCTTCATTTCTTAGACATTTTTTAGTCTTTTTCTTCTAATATGGGCAGTTTTTTCCATGTTTCCTTATTGTTTTTGCCCATTTTCCTATCACTTCTATGGCACATATCTTCTCCTTTGCAGACCTCCAAGGTCCCAAGCTAAGTATACTCAGGTTTGGAGGGTGTGGGTCAGTCGGTTGGGTCCCTGAACTAGATCAACTCCGAAGGGAGTGATATGAGAGCCACTACATTCCACTAAATCATCTCATGGGAGTGTTCACTCTCCTTCATGTGGCAGGAAAGATAAATGTTTCCTGCTTTTTGTGAGGCATGGGGGTTCAGACTGAGCCATTACTATGAAGGGACAGGGTAGAGGTGACAACAGCCAGAATTCAAAACCCAAATCTATTTGATTTTTTGTTTATTTTATTGATGAAGTTAAATATCCTTGTCATCCAGCAGAAGTCAAGGTGGACTGGGATGGTGGGACCAGCATGTACATCAACTCTGTTCTGTTATTTCGGAAGTCTTTATGCTCTGTGGGGAGGCTTTGATCTTTTCCTCTTGTGGATTCTGATTTAATTACTATTGATTTGGAGCAATTTTGTTTTTTGGTTGGTGAGGGTATGGGATTTATGCTGACAACAACTATTCTCTCCTCTTAATGATCAATTAACCAATCATCCTTGTAACTAGGTGCAAAGTTTAGTTATTTCCACCTGCTGGAGGAACACAAGAGGGACTGGTGCTTTCTAAATTTTGACACACTGGAGCAAAATCCCAGCACACTCTAGACACTGCAATGGTGAACAAAAATTTAGGAATACTGAATGTGTGCTTACTATATGTGCAAGGCTGAAAACACATACCACCTACTGACTCTCCAGATGCAAGATGGGGGTAGGGGGATTAAGGCAAGGAGGAATTATATACCGACTACTGAGGAAGATGATGGTTTCTATAAGAAGCAGAAACAGAAATATGGCAGCAGCAGCTCATTCACCACAAATTGGCCCAAAGAAAATATTTGTTTTGTTTTTGGTTAGGCAATGGGGTTAAGTGACTTGCCCAGGGTCACATAGCTAATAAGTGTTATGTGTCTGAGACCATGTTTGAACTCAGGTCCTTCTGAATCCAGGACCAGTGCTCTATCCACTGCGCCACCTAGCTGCCCCCAAAGAAAATATTTGGTTACATGCATGATAAGCAGCTGGACTTCAACCTGAGTTCACACATTATAAGCTCAATTTCCCCCCAAAGATGGTAATATTGTCACTTTGTAGTCTGTTTGGACATTGATGCTATGTTGTAATTTTGCAACTGCAGGCACACTTCTGCGTCTGCACACAATGGATCAGGTGAAATTATGATGAATCTGGTGGCTTTTCATCTCTTATTTAAACAGATGATGTTTAACATGATTTTGATCTTTTGTTATAGTGAAAAGAGTACTTTGTAGAAGTTTTTTAAAACCATGTAGTGTAATGAAAAATAGTAAATGTTATAGTTTAATAAAATAATTAGAATAACAACATAATGGAATAAAATAATTAGAATAATAAAAAATAAATAAACTTGGGTTTGAAAATACTGGCTCTGCCCATCTCTAGCTAGGTGACTTAACCTCTGGTCCTCAGTTTCCTCTTCTGTAAAAAGAAGGGATTGGATTAGAGGAGCTCTAATGTTTCTTCCAGATCTAGCAGTCTAGATGAGTATGTCAACTTTAATTTCACTATATGAAAGTCCTAGTGGATTTTAATAAACTTGGCTTGCACTTCCTCTAAGAATGAAAATTCACCCTCCTTATATTCTCACTTAGAACAGACATCCTAGCCGCTCCTTCCAATCTGCAGTAATAAATGAGCACAAATGAGAAGTTAACCAACTAACAGTAAGATAATGACCCAGAGGGGCCAGAAATAAAAGTTAAATCACATGAGTTCAATACCAAGAAAAAATCCCCAACATAGTGGCAATATAATTAAGGACCTGTCAGCCCTGCTGACCTCCTTCATTTGAATTGACTTGTACGTTTGGACTTCTAAATAAAGATCTACTCACAGTCTTGATAGAATCCGATAGAAACACTTCCCCAAGAAGATGTGATCATCAAGGCCTGAGATGAGCGATCACTTAGTAGAGATTGCCTTTAGAATGAATATAAACTAGATGAATGAATTAGCTCCCCAATTAGCATGCTGGAAAGGGTCACAGATTCAGTGACTCCAAGGTTATACAAGCCTTAGGAGATGACCAAACTATCTCTTTCCCACAGTGTGGCAACTGTTTGGATGAGGTTGGAGGGAGGGAGGTGGTAGGGAGGGAGAGTGAAGAGTTAAAAATAATGATAAGTTTGTGAACCTGGGTGACTGCAAAGCTCCAAGTATAGCTTCTGTCCATACTTCTTTCCCAATAAATCTCTTTCTCATTGGATGATCATGCTTCCAGGAGGACATGTCCAGTCAGAACAAACTACCCCCAAGGCTTTGTCCTTTGTGATGTCTCTTGTACATACCCTGGTCATTGAATGGAAAATAGAACAACAGAGCATTGCTGGACCCTGCTTTGCTCAGCTTGCTGGGTCTCATTTCATTTATGTTCCTTAAAGAAATCTTCTTTTCAAAGAAGAATTTCAGGGTGGAAGCTCTCCTTCTGCTTAATCCAAGGTTACCTTTCTAGCAACCAAATCTCCTTCAACTGGTCTATCAGAAGAACATCAAATTGACTTTTTGGTTCTGGGCAGGCTCCAGCTCATACTTAGATTTTCTTTTTTTTAAAGCTTATCACTGTCACTTTTCAAAAGGCAAAATGGTGTACAGGGTACAGGGGAATGGCACTAGATAAACTCAGATCTGGGTTTGAATCCCATTGCTGGCATGTATTAGCTATATCCTGATTGATGAGTCACTTAAACTCACTGATTCTCAGTTTCCTAATCTGTAAAATGCGGACAATAGTATCAACATCCTGAATTGATATGAGATACTAGTGAGACAATGTATATTTTGAAAACTTTAAAGGGCTTTCTAATTGTCAATACCTATTATTTCACTCCATTCTTGTTTTGCAACTGAAGTCAATTCTACCTGCCTTATTTGGGCATCTTGGATCTATTGAATTCAATAAGCATTTATTAAATGCCCGTTAACAATTATAAAAGCCCAAAATTAAACAGTGCTTTAAATATATTCTTTTTTTTAAATTTCTAATTCTGAACTTAAATAACAGCAAATGAGATGAACCTTTCCATATACCTAGTAGAATATTAAAAAAAAGATTATATATGAAATTGAGAATATTGTGTATAGATGCTTTTTATTTTAAAATAATTTTGTTTTATTCAATTAATGTTTGAAAACAGATTCATTCAACACATAACTTTCAAGGCTATCCTCCTTGTCTGCAATGTTTGCTTTATTATCTTACCTAGATTTCCTCCTTCATTTTCCTCTCCCCCTTCTAGAGAGTCATCCTTTAAAATAAACTAAAAAAAAAATTAAAGGAGACAATTTGCATATTTCTTTTAAAATAGTTTTATTAATAAATTTTGTTGTTACATCATCCAGAGATTTCCTCCTGTATCCCTTCCCTTTTCCCTCCCAGCTATCTATCCATTACAATAAGGATTATATAGAAGAAAGAAACAAGAAAAAAAAAAGAAAGAAAGAACTATTTCTGGTGACAGAACATCCTTCCTAGTCACTCAAGTTTGCAACCTTGGAGTCATCCTCAACATTTCCCTCTTCTTCGCTCCTCTCCCCTCCCCAGACAATCAGTTTCCAAGTCCTTGTTGATCTTGCAACTACATCTCACAATTATCCATTTCTCTCAACTCATAGGACCTGGGAGCTTTGGTCTCTGTGACTTTAACCAAGTCATCCGCAATTGTTTGTATCCATTCCCTTCTTATTTCTGTATTATAGCTTCCCTTTTTTGATTTCTTCAGGATGAATAAAGATCAGGTACCACCCCCTACAGGAGTATAACACTTTCTCCCTTTTGAAATCCTTTTGTACTGACTTTTGTGTATGTACTGTGTGTCCTGCCCCTGCCGGCCCTGCAGTAGAATATTAGCTTCCCGAGGACAGAGCCTTTTCCACTGTTTTCTTGTTATCCTCAGAACCCAAAACTGTGAAGTTCATATAGCAAGTCCTTAATAAATATTAGTTGAATGGAATGGAATGAAATTATCTGATATTAGCTCTTATTAATGGCCATTCCCATTGGACCTAATATACAGTGTTTTATACTTCTTGAAAGCAGGTTTAATAGCAATGCAGTGATTATACACTTTTAACAAAAAATATTTTTATTGTTAGCTTAGTAATCATCAAAACAACCATTCCAGTATATAAAAAAGAGGCTCAGATAATAAAATACAAACTTCTGTAATGTAGTTTCTTCTTAGTAATATATTAAGAATTACATATTAAGATTTATGTTAATATATGACACAGATTCTTAATATATAGAAATAATCCATTAGTTCTCTTGATATATACATATATGATGTGTGTATATGTATGTGTGTGCATACACACATATATAAATGTGTGTGTATATATATGCATTATATATACATATATATATACATATACATGTATGTAATCAACCAGGTATCAACAAAAGTGCTTTACTTATGTCTTTCAGAATTTTTTTGTGCTCTTCTGTGCAGTAGAAACATGATTTATTGATGCTTTTTTTAAAATCTAATACTATTCCCCAACTCCTGCCCCCCCCACCCTCATCCTCTTAGCATCCCTCAATTCTCAGTTGTAGCCAGTGTATTGATTTGTTCTTCTGGAGTCACAAGTTTTCTTTTAAAACAAAACAACTTATTGACATGTTTTGTTTTTACATTATAAACATTTCCAGACAACACCCACCCCATGAGAGTTTTCTTGTAACAAAGCAAAACAATTAAGAAAAACTAATAACACAATGACTTCATCTGAATGATCCAGCAACATTCCACATCTTCAGCACCACACTTCTCTCTATTTTAAAGTGTTTTTAAACTAACAATAACCTCATTTTTCTCACTCTCATGCCCCAATCCATTGTGGGGAACATAAAGAAAAAGAAAAACAAATTTCTTTGTATGATATGCAGAGTCAAGCAAAATGAACTCCCACATTGGTTAGATAGAAATATTCATGGTCATCATATTGATCTTTATTCTTACATCTTTCAAAGTTCTTTTGTCTTTCTGGTATTGTTGTTATTGTATAAGTTGTCCTTTTGGTTTTACTCATTGCATTCTTTGCGTCAGTTTACAAAAGTCTTAAAATTGTTCATTCTTATAACATTGATGCTATCACAGTAATTATTCTTCTGCATACTTCATTCCATATCATTTCATATGTCTTTCCATGCTTCTTGGACATTATTAATAACCTCATTTTTTAAAGCACAACAGTATTTCGCTGCCTTCATATATCACAATTTATTCAACCAGTCCCCAGTTGTAGAGCACCCCCTTATTTTCTAGTTGTCTGCTATCATAAAGAACTGTTGTATATATTTTTGTACATAGAGAACCTTTTCCTATTTCTTTAATATCTTTTGGGTATGAGCCTAGCAGTTGGAAAAGCTGAATCAAAAGACCTACATTGCTTAGTAACATTTAATGTAATATTCCATATCACTTTTCAGATTGGTAGTATTCATCCACAGGTTTACCAACAGTTCATCAATGCTCCTATGTTCTCACAGTCCCTCCAATATTCATAATTTCCTTTTTACGTAATATTTTCCAATCTGATGGGCATGAGGAGGATCTCAAAATTGCTTTAATTTGCATTTCTCTAATTAGTAATGATTTGGAGCATTTTTTATATGACTGTAGATAGCCTGGCTTTCTTCTCTTGAGAACTACCTCTTCATATCCTTAGACCATTTATCCATTGAGAAATGATTCTTATTTTTATGAATTTAAATTGCTTCCTTACATATCTTTGATATGAGATGTTCATCACAAAAACTTGCTGCGAAGATTTCCATCCAGTTACTTCCCTTTTAATTTTAGCTGTATTGGATTTGTTTATGCAAAAATATTTTAATTTTCTGTAATCAAAATTATCCATTTTAGCTTCTGTGATCCTCTCTGTCCCTTGTTTGGTCATCATCTTTTCTTATATCTATAACTATCTATCTATCTATCTATCTATCTATCCATCTATCTATGATCTTTCCATTTCTTTAATTTGTTTATAATGTGATCTTTTACATTTAGGTCATGAATCCATTTGGAGCCTATCTTGGTATAAAGTATGAGATGTTGGTCTATAGCCAATTTTTTCCACCATACTGCTGTCCAAGTTTCCCAGCAGTTTTTAAGAAATAGTGAGTCCTTATCCTAGTAGCCAGTGTCTTTGTGTTTATCAAATACTAAAGTACTAGTCAAACTTATTTCTCTATTTTCTGTACTAATCTGTTCCCTTGACTAATTTCTATTGTTTAGCAAGTACAAAATTAATTTTTAATTTTTTCAATTTTTCAATTTTATTCTATTTTGAACTCAGGAAATAAAAATGCACATCCATAACATGATAAAATTAAAAAAATGATTGCATATGAATCTGCAAATCTATTATGTACAACTTGCTCTTCCTTTTAAATAAGGTTGAAATAAGGTTATCATGTAATTTTTTTTCCTTTTTTTCTTCCTTCCCCCCTCCCACCATAGAGATGGCTACCATTAAACACAAATATGTATCTATGTGTGTGGATGTAAAGTCATTCTATGCATACTTTTATTTATCACTTCTTTCTCAGGACGCAGACAGTGTCTCCCTTCATGTCCTTTGTAGTTAATTTGGGTATTTATTATAGTCAAAATGATTTAGTCAGTCAAAGTTGTTCTTAAAACAGCATACTGTTTTTACCGCATAAAATGTTCTCTTGGTTCTGCTCATTTCATTCTTCATTATTTCATGCAAGTCTATCCATGTTTTTTTCTAAGATTATCAAGCTCATCATTGCTTATAGCACAATAGCATTCTATCATAATCATATACCACAACTTGGTCAGCCATTCCACAATTGATGGGCATCCCTGCAATTTCCAGTTTTTTGCCACCACAAAGAGAGCTGCTATAAATATTTTAGAACAAGTTTTCCTTCTTTCCTAATCATCTTGGGAAACAGACCTAGTAGTGGTATTTCTGGGTCAAAGGGTCACAGTTTGACCATATGTTCTTTGTCCATAATTCCAGATTGTTCTCTAAAATGGTTGGATCAGTTCACACTTCCCCCAAAAGTGAATTAGTGTATCAATTTTTCCATATCCCCTCCAACATTTGTCATGTTCCCCTTCAATCATTTTAGCTAATCTGATGTGTAAAAATAATATCTCAAGATTGTTTTAGACTTCTGCTTCTGGGAGCCAAGATGGCGGAGTAAAAAGGTAGTCACTCTCACCCTCCCCTATCAACCTCTGAAAACCCAGAAAATATCACCCCAGAAAAAACCCTGGAACAGATGAACCAGAAGAAAGACAGGGTGCAGCAGTGCAGTAGCCCAGGTAGCTAGAGGGATTAACGGGAAAGGCCCCTCTTACACTGGGGGAAGGGGAGCAGTACAAAACAGGAGTCGCCCACCCAGCTAGTGGAAAGACCCACGTTAGCACACCAGGAGGAGATTCTGGTGCCTCGGCATTCTACAGCAAACAGGTCTCCCAGTACCTCAGCAAAAATAAGGGACGCAGCACTCCAAAGGGCCTCAGTCAGATAAGCACCCTGCAGCATTCCTCTGAAAGGAGCTGAAGAAAGCAACCTAGAGGTTCCCGAAAGTTCCAGCCTTGTTGATTCCAGCCCAATACCAGGTAAGCTGTCAGAACCCTACAGCTTCCAATTGCCAACCAGGAAGAGATCCCAAAGCCCAGGTGGTCAAGCAGGCAAACACCAACAGCTGTACCTCTGAGCGCTCTGAACCAGCTCAGAAAATCACTAGGTGCCTTGGCATTCTACAGCAAAGAAGTCTCCCAGTGCCTCAACAGAAATAAGGGAGGCAGCACTGCAAGGGGCCCCAGGCAGATAAACCTGGCAGCACTTATCTAAAAGGAGCTAAACAAAGCTAAAGGAAAGGAAAAGCAGGCAACCTAGATTTACCTGAAACTCCCAGCCTTGCTGATTCCAGCCCAACACCAGATAAGCTGCCAGAACCCTACAGCCTCCAATTGCCAACCTAGGAGGCCCCAGCTCCCAAAGCCAGTGACCAAGACCTAGGCTCCCAACACAAGAAGCTTGGGTCAGTGCCCTCTGCTCCCCAGAAGGAGAGCTTACTCTCTTTAAAGGCCAGGGAACAAAGAAACACCATGAATAAAAGAAACGTACGATAGATTCATATTATGAGAAGAATGAAGATCAAGACAGAAATTCTGAAGAGGACAACACTGCCATCAAACCCACATCTGCAACATCAAAAGGGAACATGAAGTGGTCTGAAGCCCAAAAAACCTTCTTAGAAGAGCTCAGGAAGGATTTTAAAAGCCAAATGAGAGAGGTAGAGGAGTCCTTTAAAAGTACAATTGGCCAATTGGAAAAAAAGTACACTGAAGAAAACAAATCTCTAAAACACACAATTGGCCAATTGGAAAAAAAGTACAATGAAGAAAATGAATCCCTTAAAAATACAATTGACCAATTGGAGAAGAAAGTACAAAATCTAACAGAAAAAAACAGTATGTTAAAAATTAGAATTGAACAAATGGAAACTAATGACTCTATGAGAGAGCAAGAATCAGTCAAACAGAAACAAAAAATGAAAAAATAGATGAAAACATAAAATACCTCATGGGTAAAATAGCTGACCAGGAAAATTGATCCAGGAGAGACAATTTAAAAATTATAGGCCTACCTGAAAGTCATGATGAAAAAAAGAGCTTGGACAATATCCTTCAGGAAATCATAAAGGAAAACTGCCCTGAAGTCCTAGAATCTGAAGGTAAAATAACTATAGAAAGAATCCACCACTCCCCACCTGAAAGAGATCCCAAATTGAAAATGCCAAGGAACATAATAGCTAAATTCCAAAATTACCAGATTAAAGAGAGATTACTCCAAGCAGCCAGAAAGAAACAATTTAAATATCATGGAACCACAGTCAGGATTATACAGGACCTTACAGCCTCTACATTAAAAAACCATAGGACATGGAACATGATATTCCATAAGGCAAAGGAGCTTGGAATGCAGCCAAGGATTAACTACTCAGAGAAAATGAGCATGATTTTTCAGGGAAGGAGATGGGTATTCAACGAAATAGGGGACTTCCAAATGTTCCTGATAAAAAGACCAGAGCTCAACAAAAAATTTGATCTTCAAGTACAAGATTCAAGAGAGACATAAAAAGGTAAATGGGACAGAAAGATACAATATGTTGTTAATAAGGGCAAAATGTTCACATCCCTACAAGGGAAGATGACACTTGCAACTCTTGAGAACTGTATTGTTGTTATACCATGTTAAAAGAGTATACATAAAGGGGGTGGATATAAGTTGACTTTGATGTAATGATAAAAAAACTTAATCAAGTGGGTTAAATGGATCCAAGTAAGTGGATTAGTCTGAGCTAAGAAAATGTACTGAGAAAGGAGGAGGCAGACAAGGGTAAATTACATTACAGGAAAAGACACAAAAACCTATTAGAGCAGAGGTAAAGAAGGGAGGGGGATGAGCATTGCTTGAACCTTACTCTCATCAGATTTGGCTCAAGAAGGGAATAACATAATCAGTTAGGTGTAGAAATCTAACTTGCACTATAGGTAGTAGAAGGCAAAAGGAGAAAGAAAAGGGAGGGGGGATAGAAGGGAGGAAAGAACCAGTAACGGTAAAGGGGAAGAAAAGGGAAAGGGATAATAGAAGGGAGGTGGGACCAAAGGAGGTGCTGGTCAAAAGAAAACACTAGAGAGGGGGGAAAGGAGAAAGGAGAAAGAAAAGCATAAATGGGGGGGGTAAAGGATGGAGAAAAAGACACAGATAGTAATCATAACTGTAAATGTGAATGGGATGAACTCTCTCATAAAACGGAAGTGCATAGCAGATTGGATTAAAAACCATAATCCTACAATATGTTGTTTACAGGAAACACATTTGAAAAAGAGTGACACACAGGGTAAAGGTAAAAGGCTGGAGCAAAATATATTATACTTCAGCTGAAATAAAAAAAGCAGGGGTAGCAATCCTGATCTCAGGCAAAGCAAAAGCAAAAATAGATCTTATCAAAAGAGATAAGGAAGGAAACTACATCCAGCTAAAAGGCACCATAGATAATGAAGTAATATCATTACTAAACATATATGCACCAAATGGTATAGCATCCAAATTCTTAGAGGAGAAGTTAAGGGAGTTACAGGAAGAAATAGACAGCAAAACTATACTAGTGGGGGACCTCAATCTCCCCCTCTCTGAACTAGATAAATCTAACCACAAAATAAACAAGAAAGAAGTTAAGGAGGTGAATAGAACATTAGAAAAGTTAGGTATGCTAGACCTGTGGAGAAAACTGAATGGGGATAGAAAGGAGTATACTTTTTTCTCGGTGGTACAGGCACATACACAAAAATTGACCATGTACTAGGGCATAAAAACCTCACAATCCAATGAAGAAAGGCAGAAATAGTAAATGTATCCTTTTCAGATAATGATGCAATAAAAATTATATGTAATAAAGGGCCATGGAAAGATAGACTAAAAATAATTGGAAACTAAATAATCTAATCCTAAAAAATGATTGGGTCAAACAACAAATTATAGAAACAATCAATAATTTCATTCAAGAGAATGACAATAACGAGACAACATACCAAAACTTATGGGATGCAGCAAAAGCAGTTCTTAGGGGAAGTTTTATATCTCTAAATACTTACATAAATAAGATAGAAAAAGAAGAGATCAATAAATTGGGCATACAACTTAAAAATCTAGAAAAAGAACAAATTAAAAATCCTCAATTAAGCACCAAATTAGAAATATTGAAAACCAAAGGAAAATTAATAAAATTGAAATTAAGAAAACTATTGAACTAATAAATAAAACTAAGAGCTGGTTTTATGAAAAAACCAATAAAATAGATAAATCTTTGGTTAATCTAATTAAAAAAAAGAAAGAAGAAAACCAAATCACTAGTATCAAGAATGAAAAGGGTGAAACTACCACCAAGGAAGAAGAAATTAAAACAACAATTAGGAATTATTTTGCCCAAGTGTATGCCAACAAATATGACAATCTTAGTGAAATGGATATATATTTACAAAAATATAAATTGCCCAGATTAACAGAAAAGGAAGTAAAATACTCAAATAACCCCATCTAAGATTGTTTTAATTTGCATTTCTCTAATCAATAATGATTTGAAGCATTTTTTTCATATGATTATAAATTATTTTGATTTCTTTATTGAAAAACTGCCTGTTCATATCTTATGACCATTTATCAATTGGGGAATGATTCATATTCTTATGGATTTGACTAAGTTATTCATATATTTCAGATATGAGACTTTTATCTAAGAATCTGCCTTTAAAATTTCCTCCCTGATTTTCTGCTTTCCTTCTGATCATGGTTACCTTTCTTTTATTTGTACAAAATCTTGTTAATTTAATGTAATCAGAATTACACCTCATTCTCTCTCTCTTTCTTGCTTATTCATAAATCGTTCACCTATCCATCAGTCTGATAGGTAATATATTACTTGTTCTTCAGGTTCTCATGAAACATCTCTCTTTATATCTAGGTCTTATATCTGTTTTGATTTTGTCTTGATAAATTTTGTAAGATATTCATCTACACCCAATTTCTGCCAGACTACTTTCCAGTTTTCCCAACAATTTTTACCAAATAATGAATTCTTATCCCCCAAACTTGTCTTTACACTTGTCAGATACAAGGTTACAACATTTATTTGCTGCTATAAATTGTACGTCCACTCTGTTCCATTGATCTAACTTTCTGTTTCTTAGCCAGTAACAGATAGCTTTGATAATTACAGCTTAAAGTATTTTAAGATCTGGTACTGTTAAACCTGTTTCCTTTACATTTTTAATTAGCTCCTTTGATATTCTTGACTTTTCTCCAAAAGAATATTGTTTTTGTTTCTTTTTCTAATTCAGTAAAAAATTGATAATATAATTGGGATGGCATTGAATATATAAATTAGTTTAGGTAAAATTGTCATTTTTCTATTATAGAGAATTAGTACTTCATACTGTGGCATGATATTTGTCACTAGTAGGTCACCTTTTGTCCTATTTTTTCATTATTTTCTTTGAAATTCTAGACCTTTTTTGCCTCTTTATAAGCATAGTCAAAGAGGAAATAGAATTGCTTTTTTTTTGTAAATAAGATGATGATATACTTAGAGAACCCTAGAGAGTCAACCAAAATTAATTGAAATAATTAGTAAGTTCAACAAAGATGCAGGATATAAAATAAATCCATATAAACCATCACCATTTTTCTATATTACCAGCAAAACCTGTCAAGAAGAGGAAGAAAAAGAAATTCTATTTAAAATAACTACAGAATGTATAAAATGCTTTGGCCAGGAGTGAGGGACTATACTTGTCTATGGTCTGACTTGATGGCTATCTCTTCTTTGATTTTATACTTTCAACTTTTGTCTACACTTACTATATCAATTCAACTAGAAGACACTGTTTAAGGCAATAAAAAGAAATAAATGATAATAGAAATATTAACTTTATTGATAATCTGAGACAATATAAAAATAACATTACTTCCTAAATTAATTTATTTGTTCACTTCTACACTAATCAAATTGCCAAAGGGAAGCAATTAACTGAAGGGAACAATCTTTGCAGCAAATTTCTCTGAAAAAGGCATCATCTTAAACATATACATTAATAATTTATAATGTTTCATGTTTTCAGTTTCTTCATATACATATGTATGGATATATATGTATGTGTATATAGAACTGATTCAAATTTACAAGAATAAGAGGCATCCACCAATTGATGAATCAATTGATCAAGCAGTAAACATTTCTTAAGTGCCTGCTATGTGCTGGACACTGTGCCAGGGATAACAAAAGGGGCAAAAGACTGTCCCTGCTTTCAAAAAGCTTAAAACATAATAAATGATCTAAGCATATTAAAAGGCAGTTACCAAAAGAAGAAATCCCAGGTATGGATAGACAAGTGAAAAATTACTCAAAGTCTGCAAAAATTGGGGAAATACAAATTAAAGCACCTCTCTTCCTCCCCTTCACACCCATCAAATTGGCAAAGCTTACAAAAAAAGGAAAATGACAAATGTTGGAGGCACTGTGGGGAAACTGGCACATTAATTCGCTGTTCTTGGAGCTGTGAACTGGTCCAGTCATTTTGAAAAGCAATTTGAGAACTATGTCCGCAAAGTTAGCAAACGGTACATGCCTTCTGAGATAGCTATACCACTAATCAGAATGTATCCCTGAAGAGATTAAAGAAAGTGGGAAAAAAATCCTTTAGGAAGTATTCATTGAGCTCCTTTTGTGTGACAAAGAACTAGAAACTAAGGAAATGCCCATCAACTGGGGATTAGAAAATTAAAGCATGCTATTGAATTAATAGGATCCTGTTGGACTGTAGTGCTTAGCACATAGTTGGTACTTAATAAATGCTTATTGCCTGACTGAATAACTATATGAAACTATTAAGATGATGGTCTCAGGGAAACCTGAGATGATCTCATATGAACTGATGCAGAGTAAAGTGAGCAGAACCAGGAAAGACTATTTGCAACATAACAACAACATTGTTAAAAAATTAAAATATTTAAGAAGTTTGAACACAATAATCAACTATGATTGCAGAGGACTGAGGATGAAGAATGCTGCCCATCTCATGACAAGAAGGGGAAGAACTATATCTGCAGAATGAGAAATATTTTTGGAAGCGGGCAATGTGAGAATTTGTTTTGCTTGTTATTACAAAGGTTCTGTTTATCCTTTTTTTTTTCTCCTGAGCAGGCTCCAAGGACTGAGAATAGGAAAAACTAAGTGCTTGTTAATTAAAAAAAAATCAGAATGCAAACAAAGTTAAAAAAATGTATTGACATGATGGCTAAAGGATATAGAACAGTACTGGGGAAAAAAGAACAGCAATATGAAGGGAATTTTATAAACAAAATAGAGGAAATTGTGCCTATTTCCATACCTAAAATTGCTGGATATAATAACTTTTTTGATACCTACATAATTTCACATTTAATCTTTTTTTTGAGGACAAAATTTCAATAGCATTACATTTTTTTCTTACAAAACTGCTAGACACATCTCAAGAAACACCAGGGGTCTACAGAACAAAGCTTAAGAAATGTGGCAGTAATATATGCGCTGGGCTCCAGTTAATTTAAGTAAAGATGTGAACTCCAAGACACATCTTCTAATGAGAGAGGATGAACTCTGCCTCCAGGCAGGTCTCACACAGAGCTCAGTACTAAGGAGGATAGCTTATATTTACATAGCGCTTTGCAGTTACAAACCACTATTGCCTACATGTATTGTGTATTTTAAATTGATTCTCATAATAATCCTGTGAAGTAGGAAGTATATACGGGACCAAGATCCCACAACAAATCTGACCTCAGATATTTAGTAGTTGTGTGACCCTGGACAAGTCACTTAACTTCTCTGTGCCTCAGTTTCTGGATCTGTAAAATGGGGATAATAATTGTATCTCTCTCCCAAGATTATAAGGATAAAATGAGATAGTATTTGTAGAGCACTTTACAAACCTTAAAACACTTTGTAAATGTTAGCTATTATCTTTTTTGATATTATTATTTATTTTTAGTTTTCAAAAATCACTTCCATACGCTTTTGAGTTTTAAATTTTTCTCCCCCTCCCTCCCCACCTCCTTCCCCAAGACAGTATGCAATCTGATATAAGCTCTACATATGCATTCCTATTAAATATATTTTCACATTAGTCATGTTGTAAAGAAGATTTAGAACCAATAGGAGGAACCACAAGAAAGAAGAAACAAAACAGAACAGAAGAAGAAAAAGAGCAAATAGTATGCTTCGATCTGCATTCAAACTCCATAGTTCTTTCTCTGAATGTGGATAGCATTTTCCATCATGAGACTTTTGGAGATTTGGAGATTCTTGCCTTTCGGTGAAGAGCTAAGTCTATCAAAGTTAGTCATTGCACAATGTGGCTGTTACTGTGTACAACGTTCTCCTGGTTCTGCTCACTTCACTCAGTATCAGTCCATACAAGTCTTTCCAGGTTTTTCTGAAGTCCGTCTGTTCATCATTTCTTATAGCACAATAATATTCCATTACATTCATATACCGTAACTTGTTCAGTCATTCCCCAATTGATGGGCATCCCCTCAATTTCCAATTCTTTGCCACCATGGAAAGAGCTGCTATAAATATTTTTGTACATGTAGGTCCTTTTTATGATTATTATTATCATTATTACTGTTATTTCCAACACTACATTGATTGTCACATGTCATTTAGTGTTGAGGTTACTTTGTTTACCTCCCTTGGCCATAGGTAAGTCCATTAGTTTGATGTTCTCAGCCTAAAGATCTGTCTGAAGCTAGAGAACCTAAGAACGTAAGCGTTTCAAATCTAAAACACTTATTAAGTAAGAGCTAAGTTCCAGGCACTGTCATAAGCCCTGAGGATACAAAAAGTGGCAAAAGACTGTGTCCACCTTTGAGTAGCTCGTAATCTAATGGGGAAAGCAATAAGTAAACAAATGTGTACAAACTAGCCATAGATGAGAGGAATAGGAAATAACAGAGGGAAGGCACTAGATTAGAAAAGGCTTTTTTTTTTCAGCTAGCTAGGTGGCACAGTGGATCAAGCGCTGAGATTGGAGTCAGGAAGAAAGACCCGAGTTCAAATCTGACCTAAGACAATTACTAGCTGTCCTTGGGCAAGTCACTTAATCCTGTTTGCCTCAGTTTCTTCATCTGTAAAATGAGCTGGAGAAGGAAATGGCAAGCCATTATAATATCTTTGCCAAGAAAACCCCAAAAAGGGTCACAAAGAGTTGGACATAACTGAAAAACAATGAAAAGGAAAGGCTTCCTGTAGAGAAGAAGATTTTGATTGGGGTTTGAAGGAATCCAGGGGAGTCAGTAGATGGAGATGAGGAGAGACAATATTTGAGACTTGGAGGACAACCAGAAAAGATATCTGGAATTAAGAGATGGAGGGTCTTGTACATGTAAGAGCCAGGAGGCCAGTGTTGCTGTATCAGAGAGTATGTGTTGAGGATTAAGTGTAACAAGACTGAAAAGGTTGTGGGTGAATAGTTTATCAATGGCTTTTAACACCAATTAAGGGTTTGTGTTTGATCCTGGATGCAATAGGGAGCCACTGAAGTTTGTTGAGCAGGAAGGTGACGTGGTCAGCCAAAATAGGATCCATAATCTGTTCGTTGATGTGAGGTGTCACTCCCACATGAGTACAACAAGGTCTCAGAAGTATTGGGACCTTTCACTCAATAGGTTTAGCTCTATAGATGAAGAAACATTGCTGTAATATTGTCAATGAATTTAGCGGTTTTGAGTTTCTTTTTTTAAATTATTTTATTTTAAATTTATGGAATAAAATAAGCATTTCTATAACATAGTACAATAAAAATATGATTGCACATTAAGCTGCAAATCTACTATGCACAAGTTGCTATTCCTTTCAAACATACATCAACATTATCATGTTTTTTTTTTCTTTTTCTCTTCCGTCCCCCTTACCCCTGCCCCAGAGATGGCTACCATTAGACACAAACAGTTTTATATGAGTGTGTGGATATGTGTTTGTATGTATGTAAAATTCCTTACATACTTCTATTTATCAGTTCTTTCTTTGGAAGCAGATAATGTCTTTCTTCATATGCCACCACAAAGAGAGCTGCTATAAACATTTTATAGTTTGTTTGTTTTGTTTTTTTTTTTAGAATTGCTTTTCCAGAGTCAGGAATGTTGGTGCTGCATAGTAACTTAAAGTCATCGAGGCCAAGCCCTCCTAGGTGAGGAAAAGGCTCAGAGAGAAGAATTGATTAGCTCATGGTCCCACTGCTAGAGTGTGGCCAAGTCAGGACTTGTACTGAATCTTGTGGCTTCCAATGCAGTAGACGTCACGCTAGGTTTGTAGGGTGACCCAGTCTTCTTTCACCGCCTTATCTTTCATGTATTCCATTTCCAACTTATTTTGCTTCTGGAGTTGATTATAAATTGTCTTTGCTCATTAACTTCTCTATTTCATTAAGTTGTTCTTTCTCTTGGGCTTATCTGTTTATCCATTTCTCCATCTCTCCATAATATAACTTGAAGGGGTGTATGCCCCTTAGACAGGGAACTCGCATAAGGATTATGGGCTCCAGTTGGTGTTCTCAGTACTACTAACACCAGGAATAGCACGATACCATCTCTCAAGTAGCAGGATACCATTTTTGATGAGTGATTGATATTTCTGCATGATTGTCATTGAGCAAACATTTATTGAATATCTGAGGAAAATTCTGTGCTAAGTGATATGAAGAGGTATGATTTAGATAAGAAAGGATCTCCAGCTCCATAGAACTTACAGCCCAATATAGCTTGAAGACCCAAACACAGACAACTGAAATAAAGAAAATGGTGTCTGAATTCTGAGGAGAGAGGCTATTACCATCTGAGGGAATCTGGGAAATCTTTGTGAAAGAGTTAGAATTCCACAGAATTTCAAAAGTGAAAGCAACCTCAAAAGCCATTGAGTCTGACTCCTCCCTTAAGAAACACCCCTCCTACAACATACCTACTAAAGTGGTCTCATAGCCTTTGCTTGATGACTCATTACCTCTGAAGACATTCCATTCCACCCACTTGTGGATTGTTCAAATTGTTAGGAATATATTTTTCCTGTGAAGCCAAAATTTACTACTTAAATGCGAGTGAGGTTTCTAATCCCATTGGCAAAGACAAGGAGGGATACTACTCTGGGCAGAAGAAAGAGCATCAGTAAAACCACAGAGCTCACACATCACATGTATGACCTGGATAAGGTCTGTTTACACGTGTTTTGTCTTCCTGGGAGGGCTATTTCTCCAAACATCAGGAAGAAGGAGGGTATAATCAGGGGAATGATGCTTTTAGAGTCAAAGCACCTGAGTTTAGGTTATGATTCTGCTACTTACTAGTGAGCAGTGTGACTTTGAGAAAATCACTTGCCTTCTCTGGTCCTTAGATTTTTTTATCTGTAAAATGAGGAAAGGATGGAATAGAGGACATCTGAAGTCCCAGATTGAAGTCTAAGTCCTCTGAAATGATGCTGACTACTTAAATTCAGGTTTTTTTTTAAAGAGGGAAGAGAAGCAAATATTTCTCTAGACGATTTATTAAAATGCTTATTAAAAATGCAAATAGTTTTTCCTTTATTGGGCCAACACCACCTGCTTGCTTGAGAAGATTCAAAACAGATCAGTACACTTTCCTCATGACTCCAGAGGGAGATTATTATATCATCCTTGCTTCCCCAATTGTTTTGAATTTCGACAGTGCCTTTTCACAGAGACCCTTGAGGATGGAATGTTTGAAAAACACCTTCCACAGTCCTCTCTGAGAAGAAACTTTCTTACTCATTTGCATCAATTTCTCCTGCCCACTCTTGCAGATGTAGCATGTAAACTCCCATTAGAATTAATGGCATTTTCCCTCCCTAAAAATGTTAGGATTTGTAACAATAGCATATCAGCTCCTAGTGGGGCTTTGCAAGGATAGTGGAAGCATGATGTGCTTCCAAAACTAGGTCCCAGAAGCCTAATGACTCTGAAAGTACAATTGTGCAGACATTATATTGACTAAGTAACATTAATGCTTGAAATGATTATTATACTGAAGTCATCAAAAATAATAGGATTTTTGTATCACTCTCTTGGAAAGCACAAGCAATGAGATAATGGCAATAAAAGTGTTTGTGAGCATCCATGACAAAAAAATACAGATTATGAAGGATTGGCTTGAGTTATTTACCTATGCAAAGGCTTTCCTGAGCTAGAGTGTTAACATCCATGGAGAAACATTATTCACTGGCAATTAATCAAGAAATTTGCTTACTGTGCAAAACGGACCAGAACAAAAGGGATGCTCCATTAGCTAACATTACTCTTCCTGGATACTCCCCTTGCTCAGGTACCTCTCATGCCCTTAAGCAGTTTAAGTGTGAAATATCTGCATTCAAGCTCCATTCACAAATAAAAGAAAGATTGGCTGCCATCCTGGCAGAAGAGGTTTATTCAGAGTTCTTTTTGGGTTGCTGAGACCAAGAAGGTGAGTAAACGGAATGTTGTTGTCTGATGTAATCAAAAGATAGACTTGGCTACCTTATCAGTGAAGACACATTCCATTGGCAACAAGACGGGGATCTGGTCTATGTTGGCAGAACACATTCATTTTCACTGTAATCTAGTTTTTTTTTTAAACAATAGATATTCTGACCAAATACATTACCAAGGGACTTCATATGTACCCACTTAAGTCATCACTAAAAAGGAGGCATATATAGATGCAGATCTAGCTATGTTGAATGTAGTCCAATCACTTGTGATAACAGATAAATCAGAAATACATGCAATGTTGGACATTTATGGCAGTCTGTATCTAGGATGCTAAAGCATGTGTGCTACTAACTGAGCTTTAAAAGGCACTCTGAGTATTTCTACAATGTTTACAAACATAGGCTAATATGAATGGCATGCAATACGTGGTCCCAGGGCTGACCAGAAATGACCCCTCAGATTTGTCACTCAAACATGTCTCCTCTACATACTCTTGTGATCAAGTGACACTGTCTTGCTTGTTATTCCTTGCACAATACATGCCGTCTCTTGACTCCAGGAATTTTTACTGTGCCTATAATCTTTCTCATCTCCATCTTTTAGATTTCCTGGCTTTCTTCAAGTGTCAGCAGCCTTCATTTTACCTTTCTCAATCCCCCTCAATGGTAGTGCATTTTCTCTGTTAGTTACCTATAATGTATCATGTATATATCTTGTTTCTACATAATTGTTTATGTGCTATCTCTCCCATTAGACTAGGAGCTCCTTGACAGTAGGCACTGCCTTTTTCCTTTCTTCATATTCTCAGTCCTTAGCACAGTAACTGACAGATAGTAGGGCACTCAAAAATGATTGTTGACTTATTGAATTGTTGACAAAAATGTTACCTAATTATCTAGCACATATATACTAGCAGTTTTGTGAGGAAGGCATGACCATCTTAAATTTCTGGCTATGCTATCAAACTGGAAGTGTTTGGGTCAACTCGGAATGTTCTTTTTATAAAACGGCTAAAATCGAAACTGAGATCTATCATCAGTGATGAAGACCTGGCATAAAATTTGATGTATCCTCTTCACAAACTGAGCAGTCTGTTAAATATCCATATTTTCGTTGATTATATCAAATTTTTCAAGTGGCTACTGTCTCCACTCTGAGAATTACTTTCTACTTGTCCATGGGAAAGTCATGTCACCTTCTGTGCTACAATTTGTAAAATGAGACAGTTTGACCATAGATTTCTGTGATCCCTTGTAGTTCTATATCTAAGATCCTAAGAAAATGACTATTGACTGGGGTAGTTTTGTTCAAATAAAATCAATTACTTTGATTTTTTGATTGCCTTTGTATTACTTATGCAAATCCAGATTTCTGAGGATCTGGTAGGTAACATATAACCAATGAAGAACTCTGAAAAATAACAGTAGCAAAAGATATGATCAAAGAATTCTAGGATAGAAAGAGAGCACATGGTGAGAGTGAGGGATTGTCTTGCTAATGATGACCTTCTCAAACTCTAGTATGGCTAATGGATGGGAGCCATACATTCTATCTCTACCTTCATGTTGAAAGACTCATGTTTGGTAATACCTGGTATATCCTTCAAGAACCTAGGGTCTATTCAATCACTCCATGAGAAATCACAGGACCATTTTGTTTATTCATTGTTGCTAAGCCTTTCTTATGGACAGAGGGTCCTGTCAAAAGATGCTAAATGAATGCCTTGACAAATCCAAAATTTCCTCTATATAGGTACTTTCCCCACAAATGTAGTTTTCAACATATTCATTCCTTCTCACACTCTTTGGCTCCGGTCTATGTCTTCTCATTAGCTGTCCTAGGGAAGAACATGTATCCAAAAGTTCCTCATCAAGATTTCTTGATGTCTCATGGTTACCAATAGAGCCAATGGTCTAACAGTAATAATAATAACAATAAACATTCATACAGAGCTTTAGCACTTGAAAGATATTTTATCTATGCTAACTCATTTTATCCTTACAAGAACCCTCTGAGGTAGGCAATATTATCTTCATCTTACAAATGAAGAAACTGAGTCTGAGAAAGGCTATGTAACTTCTCCAGGTAGTATCTGAGACAAAATTTGAACTCAGGTCATCCTTAACTCCAAGTCTAATACTCTATCTACTGAGCTGCTGAGCTGCCTATCAGATATTCTTTGCTCTTGCTATGTGATGCCCCACCTACTTTTCTAGTCACACCTCTCTTTAATGACACTCTTTTCATCACTTCACCTCAACAGACTCCAGAATCTCAAGATTTGAAAGGGCCTTGAAGGCCCTCTAGTCCAATTCACACATGGCCACAAATCTCCTGTATAACATCTTCCCAAAGTGGTCTTACAGCCTTCACATGAAGATGTTAAGAAAGGAGGGACTTGCATCTCTCATTCTACTTTTGGATGGCTCTATCTCTTAGGAATTTTCCCTTTGACTAAACCTAAATTGGACTTCATGCAAATTTTATTTGTTGTCTTCAGACCCAATCTGGTACCAAGCAGAAGTCTAATGGCTTTTTTCATGTCACAGACCAATGCACTGTTGGTAACTTGTTGTATCCTGCTCATGTCCATCATGGGCCTTCCGTCACCTTTTGTAGGGGAGAATTGGGGGGGGCGGGGTTGAGAGAAGAAAAAGTAAAAAAAAAAAAAGAAATACACATATTTTAACAGTATTTTTTATTGTTGCCATTTCCAAAGGGAGAGCAATGTGAGTGACAATAAAAATATTAGTGGGCCAAACCCCTCCAAATACCTATAAAATGGCTCTAAACAAATTCTAGAGCAGCAGAACCGACAAAAAGGTAGAGTGAAACAAATTTCCAGCCCAAGACAATCTGGAAGGTCACCAGGAAAGGTCTGTTGCACTGGGCTGGGAGAGGAATGCAGTTCAGCATGGGCCTTGCCAGCAAAGACAGGGTCAGAGCAAACTAAGAGCAGCCTTCAGGGGACCAATTCAAGGGGGACTCTGGAGGTTTCCAGACTTATCAACCCACAAATGCCAAAGACAACTCAGAAGGTCAGTGGGAAAGGTCCATCAGACCTAGGCGAGAGGAATACTGTCCACTCCTGGCCCTACCCTGGGGTAACGGCCAGAGCAGCAGCAGCTGCCTCTGGAGCTCTCAGCCCACAGATGGTGGGGATATCAAGCAGCTGATCACAGAGGGATTGCAGGGATCTCTTTGATGGTGTTGAAGCACAATTCTTTTGCTTTGCCCATGCTTGGATCTGAGTCACAGTCCTGGATGGTGGTCCTAGGGCAAGGAGGAGTGCTGGCATGGTGGAGCTTGTGGCAGCAGTGGAGAGGGAATCTTCCTCACAGTTCCAAGAGTGCTTGTGGTCACTCATAGACCAGAGCACAGGCCAGGAAAGGAGTAAACACTTCTCCTTTGATTATACCACCTTCAAAGAAGTGAAAATTTTCCGGTCCCTAGAAGTACCTCTGAAAACAGTCTTCACAAAATCCCCAAATCTTGGGACAATACACCCTCCACATTGGAAGCAGACCCCTACCTTAACAAAGAGTTAAAAAGTCAAGTAATTGACTGGGAACATGAACAAACAGTGGGAAAAACTCAGACTATAGAATCTTACTTTGGTAACAAAGAAGATCAAAACATACATCCAAAAGAAAACAACAAAGTCAAGGCTCCTACATCCCAAGCCTCTAAGAAAAATATGAATTGGTCTCAGGCCATGGAAGAGCTCAAAACTGATTTTGAAAATCAAGTAAGAGAGGTAGAGGAAAAATTGGGAAGATAAATGAGGGTGATGCAAGAAAATGGTGAAAAATGAGTCAACAGCTTGCTAAAGGAGACCCCAAAAATATTGAAGAAAATAAAACCTTAAAATAGACTAGCTTAAGTGGCAAAAGAGGTCCAAAAAAGCCAATGAGGAGAAGAATACCTTAAAAAGCAGAATTGGCCAAATGGAAAAGGAGGCACAAAAGCTCACTGAAGAAAATAATTCCTTAAAAATTTGAATGGAGCAAATGGAAACTAATGACTCCATGAGAAATCAAGAAATTATAGAACAAAACCAAAAGAATGAAAAAAAAATAGAAGACAATATGAAATATCTAATTGGAAAAACAACTGACCTGGAAAATAGATCCGGAGTGATAATTTTAAAATTATTAGACTACCTGAAAGTCATGATCAAAAAAAGAAGAGTCTAGACATCATCTTTCAAGGAATTATCAAGGAAAATTGCCCTGATATTCCAGAACCAGAGGGTAAAATAGAAATGCAAAGAATCCACCAATCACCTCCTGAAAGAGGTCCTAAAAGGAAAACTCCTAGTAATATTATAGCCAAATTCCAGAGTTCCCAGGCCAAGGGGAAAATGTTGCAAGCAACCAGAAAGAAACAATTCAAGTATTGTGGATAACACAAGATTTAGCAGTTTCTACATTAAGGGATCAGACGGCTTGAAATATGATATTCTGGAGGTCAAAGGAACTAGGATTAAAACCAAGAATCACCTACTCAGCAAAACTGAGTATAATCTCTCAGGGGGAAAATGGATATTCAATGAAATAGAGAACTTTCAAGCATCCTTGATGAAAAAAACAGAGCTGAATAGAAAATTTGACTTTCAAATATAAGACTCAAAAGAAGCATGAAAAGATAAACAGGAAAGAGAGACTTATTAAAGTTAAATTGTTTACATTCCTACATAGAAAGGTGATATTTGTAACTCATGAAGAGATAGAATGGGCTAAATTATCTCATATAAAAGAAGCAAGAAAAAGCTTTTACAGTGGAGGGGAAGAGGGTGCAGGTGAGAGGGAATGAATGAATTTTACTCTTATTGTATTTGGCTTAAAGAAGGAATAACATACACACTCAATTGAGTATGGAAATCTATCTTACCCTACAGGAAAATAGGGGGAAAGGGGATAAGAGATGGGGGGATGATAGAAGGGAGGGCAGATTGGGGGAGGGGGTAATCAGAAGCAAACACTTTCGAGGAGGGACAGGGTCAAAGGAAAGAATAGAATAAATGGGACAGCAGGATAGGATGGAGGGAATTATAGTTAGTATTTCACAACATGACTATTATGGAAGTGTTTTGCATGATTATACATGTTTTGCATGACTACACAATCCTATATAGAATTGCTTGCCTTCCCAGTGAGGGTGGGTGGGGAAGGAGGAAGGAAGAGAATTTGGAACCCAAAGCTTTGAAAACAAATGTTAAAAATTGTTTTTACATGCAACTGGGAAAAAGATATACAGGCAATGGGGTATAGAAATCTATGCTGCCCTACAAGAAAATAGAAGGGGAAGGGGATAAGAGAAGCAGGGTGGAGATAGAAGGGAGTGCAGAGTGGGGCAGGAGGTATTCAGAATCCATGTCATCTTGGGGTAGGGGGAGGGGAGAGATGGGGAGAAAATTTGAAACTCAAAATCTTGTGGACGTGAATGTTGAAAACTAAAAATAAATATAAAAAGAAAAATAATATTAGTGTAGAAATGTATTTGTATTTTCTTTAAAAAGAACCATAATATTTATGCCATGTGCCATTCCCTCCCCTCTCACCTCCCACTTCTTCTGGTGCGAATATTTAGAACAGTGCCTGCCACATAGTAAATATTTAATAAATTCTTATAATAACAATATAATAATATTACAATTAAAATACAGTAATAATATAATAATAATAACAATAAGTAAGTTACTCAGCTGTGTATTAACAGGAGGCCTTTATCCCCTCTTTAGGCTTTGCCATTAGGAATAGAGGTGATTTTTTGGCCTACCTGGCCTTGAATAAACGAGATGGGATAATTTTTAGTTCTTTATGTGAGGTGTGAGAATTCCATTCACCAGCATCTGGCAGGGTAAAGAAGGTTAAAAAAAAATGTCATGCTTACATGCTGCCATATTGCTATGTCAGCCAATAGTCAGACCATGTTCTACAGGCAAGCTCTGGCACAGCTCTTTCACAAACAAAGGCATTGCCCTGCAATCAGCCAGAAGGCCTAGGGCCAATGATGCTGTCTCATCCTGCCACCTCCTCCAAGTATCATCCTCTTTCTCATACCAGCAAACCACTAGCTATGCTTTGGTGTAGGGCTGGGGAGTGAAGACTTGGTCTAGTTTCATGTGCTGTTCTTTCAGATCATGAAACAAAACTGGGCAGCAGGTGGCTTCTCAATCTTTCTGGCAGGAATCTTCTTCAATTCCAGTCCTTCCAGATGCCTGAGCTGGGCATTCCTACTCAGGAAGGTATCTTCTACATTTTTTAGCTTGAGATGAATCAGTTCCAATTTATAACCTCAATACTCTTCTGTCCTCATTCGTTTCAGTTTCTGTTGCTGACCTTGGAATTTCAACTCTGAATTCTTCAGACCTGGAATACAACAGCAAGCCAACTTTTGTTCTTTCTTTGATTTCTGTTATAAGATCATAGATTTAGCACTGGAAGGGATCATAGAGCTCCACTAGTCCAACCCTTTTATTTTATAAATGAGGAAACTGAGGCACTGAGAGATGAAATATTCCTAGTATCACTCATAATGTCAGATGTGGGAATTATGCAGAGGTCCTCTGACTCCAAAGCTACCTCATTTTCCATGGGACTCCACTGTATGCACAAACATTCAACTCTGAACTAGGAAAGATAAAAATCTCAATCTTTGCTATAGAAGTTCCTTAAAGTAAGAACAGGACTCCTCCTCTATCAGAGGCTCTGAGCAGTGTCCACCTGGGAGATGCACCATGTGCTAATATTCTCCACTCTGAGACTGTGCATTTGTTCCACTGACCCAGCCCAGGACACATTAAAGGATCCTATCTTCAGAAGAATGAGATCTAGAAGGGACCCTTGAGATCTTTCAGTCCGACTGCCTCCCATTACAGATGAAGAGACTGGGGTCCAGAGAGGTAGTTAGGAAGCATCATTCAGGATCATAGATTTAGACCTGGAAGGGACCTTAGATTTCATCTAGTCCAACCCTCTTCACTCTGTAGATGTGAAGACAAGCCTAGAGAGATCAAGTTACCCAACATCACACAAAGTAGGACAGGGCTAAGACAGCATTTGAACCCAGGTCATCTGAAACCCAAATATGTGAATAACCTGCCTAGAAACCTCCCCAGTCCATCTCCTTTTTCAGTGCTCCAAATATTCACTACACTTTCCCAATGGGAGAGCTTTAAAAAATAAAATATTCCAGTAGATTGTAAACCCCTTTAGGAAAGGGCATTTACTTCTTGTCTTTGTATCCCAAATGCCTAGCAAGTGTAATGTAATAGTAGGTGCTTAATAATTGCTTGTTGCATTGACATGATTTGAAGGCATTCCAAAATGCTGTTGTAGACTTGGCTCATGGGTTGAAAGGAGGCGATGGATAAGAGACTCAGGATTTGCAGCCCAAGTCCAAACATATGCGAATTTAGCTCCCATTTTGAGGTCCTACATTTTGGGATCCTAAGTAAAACTGTGCTTTTTTGGTCCCAGGTATCCAATTACAATAAAGTAATCAATCGACAAACATATATTAAGCACCAACTGTGTTCCAGGCATCATGCTAGGCACTGGGGATCCAAGATCAATAAATACAATAACCCCTGCTGTTGAGGACTTCCCCTTCTTTGGCACATTTTTGGCACGTCTTCCCTGCCATTGTTTAGTGAGAATCCTCGAGTCACATGGTACTGTCAGACTGGACATTCATCTAATTTAGATCACTTCTGCCTATTCTTCCAAGCATTTCTGAACCAAAGAAGTGAGTACTTGGGAGTTTCCTGAACATTTTTTAGCAGTGTGGCGAATGTTGGGTCCTAGGTTGAGTCTTAAGATTCTATCATTCTAGACCTAAAGTGGGAAAGCCATCTAATCCTACTCCCTACTCATTTTATGGATGTGAAAACTGAGTCTCAGGGGAATTGGGACTTGCTCAAAGTCACCTAGATCATAAATGACAGAGGTGGGATACGTAAGTGGCACAGTGGATTGAGCACTGGCCCTGGAGTCAGCCGGACCTGAGTTCAAATCTAGCTTCAGACACTTGACACTTACTAGCCTGTGTGACTCTGGGCTTAATCCCAATTGCCTCTTAAATAAATAAATAGATGGATAGATGAATAATGAATGACTGAATGAATGATTAAATAAATAACAGAGGTAGGATATGAGCTCAGGTCTCTGACTCCAAAGCCAGCATTCTTATCAAAAACTTAATGTCAATGTAAACAGGCTGTTGGAATGCCTGATCCCTGCTGAAAGTTAAATGCATTGAGAACTACTGTTTAAGACTAATTCTAATTCTGGAGGGGAAAAAGCTTCCCACCCATTTTGGGTAATGGGTATGTATTACACAAAGAAATAGTCAGTGCAGGCCTAGAAAACAATGAGTCTGATTTTTGTAAGTGGCTTCTCTAATCCATCGCCTAAATCTCAAAACATTCCCATGTGCATATATGTATATCTATATGCATTATAGATGCATGCACATGCATGTAGATGTATAAATATGGGCTATGGACATATATGTATATGTATGTGTATATGCATCTATATGTATATGCATGTGTGTGTACACATACACGTCCCGTGGAAACTCTTAATCAAAAATGTCCTTGTGTTTGCAGACACATTTCTTCGTCTCCCCTTTGCCGTTCCGATTCTATCTGTCATACACTGATCTTGTTGGATTATAAGATTATAGGTCTAGAGACTGAAGGACTTAGAAGCCACTGTGTTGAGCCCCCTCCTTTTACAGATTAGAAAAATAAGGCACAGAGAGGTTACATAGCTTGCCTAGAATTGCACAGCTTGTAAGTGTTGAAGGTGCTATATGAACTCAGATCTTTTCTGACCTTAAGCCCTATATTACCGCATCATGGCTCCCCTTGTGATTTCTGATGCCCTGTTTAAAGAAGGCCTTGAGGAAAACCATAACACTCCGCTAACACAGGAATAAAGACTTCTGAGTGAACAGATTTTTTGGAAGATGCTGTTAATTGAGCTAACAGCTCTGTTTGAGTGTAAATGTCTGTGTGATTGCAGAAGAGCCCTGCAAAGCCCTAAGCAGTTCTGAACATTGATGCTCCCGGTACCCCGGCCACATGCAGAGGAGCACAGTGTTCAGGACAAGGTAGATGAGAGTACAGATGGGTCCTACCCTGGTCTGATCCCGTGGAGAACAATGATCTGTTCTGGGCACCACATTTTGGGAAGGACATTAACACACCAGAGTGTATTCAAAGGAGGATGACTAGGATGTGAAGGGATGAGAGATTATGCCTCATGAGAATTGGTTAAAGGAGTGGGAGAAGTTTATCCTGGAGAAAAGAAGACCTAAGGGGAACGTGGTAACAGCCGGCAGGCATTAAAAGGGCTGTCACATGGAAGAGGGATTGGTCTCATTCTGCTTGGCATCAGAGGAGAAAACTAAGAATGAAGGATGAAAGTTGAAGAGAGGAAACCCTTTGTAACAATAAGGTCTTTCCCAAAGTGGAACGAGCTGCTGTAGGAGGTGAGGGATTCTCTCTGCTTGGAGGTCTTTGAGCAAATGCTGAATGATCAGTGATTTGGGATAGGCATTCCTATTCAGGTTTGATTCTGTGATTCTATGAAATACTAACAGGGACTATAGGGAGGCCCTTCAATATGACCTTGGTTATTTCTGTGCCAGATTAATTGCCTGCGATTTCACCCACCGACATTAATTCTTCTTTGCCTTTTGAGTTAATCGATGCATTGAGAGAGTGCTGTGTTTCTTAGGGTGGTACCCCCTTATGGGTGTGGAAGTACAATGATGATCCCTACAGTCAAGAACAAGGACTTATAGGCCAGCTATGTTTGAATGAGAGCTAATTAAACCTTCCCTACTTCTATTTCCCTCTGTTACCTCCATGACACCCCCTCCTAAATAATAATACTAGTCAGTATTTACATCTCACAAGTTGTTTAGTGGTGACCAGCTCTTTGTGACGCCATTCGAGATTTTCTTGGCAAGAATACTGGAGTAGTTCACCACTTCCTCCTCCAGCTCATTTTGCAGGTGAGGAAACTGAGGAAAACAGGATTAAATGACTCATCCAGACTCGTACAGCTAGTAAGTGTCTGAGGCTGGATTTTTACTCAGAAAGAGTAGTCTTCCTGACTCCAGCCTCGGCACTCCATTCACTGCGACACCTAGCATTTACATAGAACTTTAAGGCTGGCAAACACTTTACATCTATTATTTCATTTGTTTCTTACAACCTTGTGAGGTAGGTGTCATTATCATCCCCATTTTACAGGTGAGAAAACTGAGTCTGAGATAAACTGCCAGAGTCACACAGGTAGTAAGTATCTGAGGCTGGATTTAAGCTCAGACTTTCTTGACTCCAAATTCAGTGTTGTATCCTCTGCACCGCCTAGAGACCTGCATCTTCCTTTTTTTTTGTTTTTTTTTTTATTCAGTTTAGTCTAACAAGCATTTGTTATGTCCCTACTATGTGCCAGGCATTTTGCTGGGCATCAGGTGCCATAATAATGGAGAGAGTGTTGACTCTGGAGTCTGGAAGACTTTAGTTTGAATCTTACTTCAGAAATTTACTAGCTTTGTGACTCTGGACAAGTCATTTTACTACCCCTGCCTTCAGTTTCCTCATCTGTAAAATGAGGATAATAATTGCAGCTACCTCCCAGAGTTGTTGTGAAACTCAAATAAGGTAACATAGGGAAAGTGCTTTGCGCCCTTAAAAGTGCTATATAAATTGTTGCTACTGCTGCCGTTGTTAGAAGCTTCAGCAGCAGTAGGGACACACAAGGAGAAAAAAGTTTCTATCAAAAATGATACATGAGAGATTTTAATTTGACTTCTATTCCCTGAAAAAAATTTCTCTTAGAAGGACTGAGTACTTTAAATGCCTACTTCCTGTTTTGGAAACTGTTGCATTACAGTTCAGAGCTGAAAAGCAACTCAGAGACCATTTAGTTCAACCCCCTCCTTTTACTGGGGAGATTTGAACCCAGGCCCTCTGAGCTCTTCTCCAGTGCCCTTTCTACCGCACCAGCCTGGGTTTCAACTTTCTCTCTGTAGGGCAAGGACTCATTCCAGTTGTCTGCAAGGGTCTGGGGAACTTTCTTGGCTAGAAAGCAACCTCTTCCATGGAGTCTGCTGCTGAACCTCTGCCACCATTAACTAAGTGCCCCAGTCCAAGGGAGGGAATGAAGCTGTTCCAGGTTTTTCTGTAGGTTGCAACAGCACCCACAGGAGTTTTTATCTGTGAGGTTGGAGACTTGAGAGGGAAGATAAAAAAGCATCTGGAAATGGCAAGAGGAGCAGGCAGGCGCCCAAGTCTTTGATCCAGGCAAGCTGCAGGTGTTTGCATCATTTTCTCAGGGCTGGCACAGTGGCAGAGATGGCCCACTCCTAGAAAGTGCTGGGCTCCAGCTGACAATTTCACGGCACATCTGGCCACAACTATGTGCTCTTTAGGAGTGCTGGCGGGATCAGGAAGCTGAGTGCAAGCCCTATGCATGCAGCTCTGGCTTGCAGAATGGGATGGAAATGCATTTATTAAAAACTGTGTGATGGGGGTGTGGTCAATGGAGCTATATACACACATACAAAAACACATGTATACATATACATATACACTATGTAGATATGTGTATATATATACGCACAATGTTTATATAAACAGTATTTATATATATATACAATGTTTATTTATATATAAACATAGTACTACTACTATTTAATTTAAATGTTAAATGTTTTGCAAGCCTTAAAGCACTCTATAAACATTAGAGATTATATTATTATTTTTCCATTATTATGGAAAGTCAGCTAGGACTTGGGCAGGGAAAGTACTTATAACAAGTGGAAAGGTCTAGAGGTCTAGAGTGTAAACCTAAGGAAGATGGTCCCCAACCAATCTCTAATGTATTGAGAATTATCCATCCTCCATTCAAGTTCACTTCTGATGCCCTTTATAACACGGAAATGAATTTGGGCTCTTGCAGGCTGTGCCAGTTGACTGAGTTCTAGGCGGTTCTATAGCAGTAGAAAGATTTAAATTATGGAACAGAGATGTAGCGCTGAAAGGGACCTTTGGGGTCATGGAGCCCAACTCCCTCATTTTAAAATGAAGAACCAGTCCTCTGAGAAGTTAAGTGAGTTGGCGGAGATCGCACTAGGTTCAAGGGTTAGAGTGGGGTGAAGTGTTGGACCTTCAGCAGAGGTAGGCGTGTGAAGGTCAACATCTAACAGTCAATGGGCACCTTTTTGCCTAGTTGGGAATGAGACAATGGGGTATTGAGGGTTGTTTGGTGAAAGGAAAGGTTCATGACTCCCTTCAGTGGCATCAGGTGGGGGTGGTCTTTCTTCCTGCCATCCATCCCCTTGTGATCTACAGTGGAGATATAAAAGATCCCTGTCTCTCCGCAGTAGCCTTTAGTGGAGGTGGCAAACCACACTCCAGTGAGCGGCTAAAAGTTTCCTGTTGGAAGAGAACAGGGTGCAGCAGGTACTCCCAAACAAATTCTGTTTTCTCCGGCAAGAACAGGAAGAACATATCTTCCTATGGATAGGCTTCATTTTCCCTGGTGTCTTTATTGAATGTCATCTCCTCTAGAGAGCGCTCTCCTTTGATACCTACTTGTGGGATAGATTGTCTAAGTGTGCCATCCAAGGTTCAGCCCCCTAACGTAGGGGAGACGTCATCAGAAGGTTGGCCAGCTTGATGTGAATTGTTTTGACGGGAGGAATTTATGAAGACTGCTTACTAGATTCTGGAACAGTTCCTTTGGATATTGCTGGATCTGTCTATTGCTCTAGGCCCAGCTCCACAAATGAAAGGGGTCCCACTGACAAAAAGCTGGCCTCTCTGGTTTTTGTTTGTTTTCCTTTGGCCAGAGCAAGTGCTTAAAACATCCAGTCCATGTGGAATGAAATGGAGTGACTTCTAGGGCTATATCCCAGAAAGATCATACAAATGAGAAAAGGACCCACATGCACAAAAATGTTTATAGCAGCTCTTCTTGTGGTGGCAAAGAATTGGAAATTGAGGAGATGCTCATCAATTAGGGAATAGCTGGAAGAGCTGTGGGTTTGATTGTGATGAAATACTATTGTGCTATAAGAAATGATGAGCAGGATGGCTTCAGAAAAACTTGGGAAGACTTATATGCTGGAAGGAATATCCATGCAAATAAAATCATGAATCTTTTGAAGTATTGAATTAAGCATTGATTCAATTCATTTAAAGTCAGTGAGCATTTATTAAGCACTTTCTGTGTGCCGGATAGCATCTAGTGGATACAAACAGGAAAATGAAACAGCCCTTTTCTCCAAGGACATTGATATTCAGTCATGCCCAGCTCTGTCTGACCCCATTTGGGGTTTTCTTGGCAAAGATATTGGAGTAGCTCGCCATTTCCTTTTCCGGCTCATTTTACAGAGGCTCACAAGGTTAAGTGACTTGCCCAGGGTCACACAGCTAGTGAGTGTCTGAGGCCAGATTTGAACCCAGGAACATGCTACTTTTTGAAGGCACATACATCACACATACATAATATTAACTATATACAAACAAATAAAATGTCATTGTAGTGGAGGTTGCACTAACAGTGGTGCAGAGGGTCAGGAAAGGGCTTTTGTGTATCACTGTACATAATCTGAACCCTGAAGGGACCCAGGGATTATAGGGAAGTACATGCAAGAAGGGAGAACGTTCTCAGAGTGGCCAAGTCTGTGCAAAGGCATGGAAATGAGAGGTAAAAGACTCTTTTCAGGGTATAGCATCATCAACTCAGTTTGGTTGGAACATGTGATAGAAAAGTGAGAGTAACTGGAAATAACGAAAGATCCATTGGCACTAGATTTTGAAGGTATAAAACGTTAGAGCATCCAGATTTTCTCCTGGAGGCAGTAAGAGGCTGCTGATGTTTCTTGAGTAAGAGAGTCACTGTCAGAATTTAGGAAATCATCCCCTCAAATCAATGAGTTTCCTCATCTCTAACATATTGAAAATTCTCCGTATTCCAGTCAAGTTTTCCTCTGATGCCCTCTTGTGGCATGGAAATGACTTTGGGTTCTTGAAGGCTATGCCAGCTGACTAATCTCTGGTAGGTGCTATGGAGGTGGAAAAGTGTGGATTATGGATCAGAGATCTCAGGCTAGACGGTACTTTTGAGGCTTCTAGTTCACATCCCTTATTTTACAAATGAGGAAACGGACTCCTTAGGCGTGCTCAGTCATTTGCCTGGGGCAGTAAGTATCTGATATCGGATTTGAATCCAGAACCCCTGATTTCTGAAACAGTGAGTTTTCCATTGTACCACAAAGCCTGAGCGTCGGGCTAGCTGTCTATGGCTCAAGGCCCAGCTCCACAAATGAAGGGAATCCCACTGACAGAAAGCTGGCCTCTCTGGTTTTTGTTTGTTTTCCTTTGGCCAGAGCAAGTCCTTAAAACATCCAGTCCATGTGGAATGAAATGGAGTGAACATTTATTAAGTACTTACTCTGGGCTAGAAACTGTGCTAAATTTTTTTTATAAATATTATCTCATTTATTAGAGTGAGATTTAAGTTAATGATGGAAATATAAACACCAATGAAATAATGAATTTTCCTTGAACTATAAAAGTCATTATAGAGAATAATAGCATTACTGTTGGTGGAGTTGTGAACTAGTCCAATCACTCTGGAGAACAATTTGGAACATTGCCCAAAGGACTATAAAACTGTGCATACCCTTTGACCCAGCAATAGCACTTCTAGGGCTTTATCCCAAAGCGATCATACAAATGAGAAAAGGACCCACATGCACAAAAATAGTTATAGCAGCTCTTCTTGTGGTGGCAAAGAATTGGAAATTGAGGGGATGCTCATCAATTGGGAAATAGCTGGAAAAGCTGTGGGTTTGATTGTGATGAAATACTATTGTGCTATAAGAAATGATGAGCAGGATGGCTTCAGAAAAACTTGGGAAGACTTATATGAAGTGATGCAAAGTGAAGTGAGCAGCACCAGGAGACTATTCCACACAGAAACAACAATACTGTTGTTGTTACTGTTGTTCAGCTGTTTTTCAGTCATTCCTGACTCTTTGTGACCACATTTGGAGTTTTCTTGGCAAAGATACTGCAGTGATTTGCTATTTCCTTCTCCAGGTCATTTTATAGATGAGACTGAGGCAGACAGGGTTAAGTGATATGCCCAGGGTCACACAGTTAATAAGTGTCTGAAAGCAAGATTAGAATTTAGGAAAGGGAGTCTTTCTGACTCCAGGCCTGGCACAATGCCCACTGTGCCACAAAGCTGTGCCTGACAGCACTATTGTAAGGACGATCAAATGTGAAAGATTTGGCTACACTGTTCAATATGGTGATCCAAGAAAATTCCTAAGAACCCATGATGAAAAATGCTGCCTGCCCCCAGAGAGAGAACTGATGAACTCTGAGTGCAGATTGAAGCAGACTTTTTTTTTGTACTTCCTTTATTATTCTTGCTTTTGTTTTGTTTTTGCTAATATGGAAATATGTTTTATATGACTTCATATGTATAGTGGATATTATATTGTTTGCCTTCTCAATGGGTGGGAGTAGGGCTGGAGGGAGGGAAAATTTTGGAACTCAAAATTTAAAAGAAAATGAATGTGCAAAGTAAATAAATAAAAGATTTTTTAAAAGGAGATTGCATTAAGAACCTTTCTTGAGTTTGGTTTGTTCCAGTGCGCCCTTTTAATCCCCTGTACCTGCTGAGCCTCCAGAGAGCATATTAGACATGGTACCCTCGTGGGTGCCTGCAGTTGGTTTCTCACTGTTCCCAAGCATCGGCGGTATGCTGGGATCCTGGATGAAGTTCCATCACAGCATCTACCTTACTGGATGCTGAGTCTTCTCTGGGGGATGTTGTTCACGGCTATGAGGTATGGCTCCTACCTGATTTGGAATGAGCTGGGAGGCTTCACAGAGAAGGCCCTGCTACCTCTAGGACTCTATGTGGGGCAGCTGGCTCTCATCTGGGCCTGGCCACTCCTATCCTTTGGTGCTCACCAACTGGGCTGGGGCCTGGTGGAGATCACATAACCATTGGGGCTGCACAGCCTTCTGCCTCCTGTACCCTTACCTAACCTGGCCACAACCCTGAATTACTGTGTCCAGTGGTATAACAAAGACAAAAAGAGTTCCCCTAATGCTGAATAAAGGAGCTCTGAGCTCTCTGTTTGAGATGGGTCTCTGAAACAAGATCAGGGTGTTGATAAAGCTGACTTGAGGCTCTTAACTGGAAGTCTTCTCCTTAAGCAGGTCAACTTGGCAAGGAGACAAAATGCATTCTCTCTAGTAGGTGGGGGCCACTGAAAAGATGGCATCTCATTTTAAAATTCCCTAATGGTGTTTCAAGATATGATATGGAAATTGGGCTATGACTAATTTCAGCTTTTTAATGACCCTGTGCTCCACCATAAATCAGCCCTGTGTCTGTCAGCAGTAGAACCAAGCCACTATTTGGTGGCTTGGTCTCACCATTTTGGTTATACTGTAGTGGCTCATGGCCCAACTTTTATATGCAAATAAATTACTCAACAACAACAATAACAATAATAACAAAAGGAACCTTCCTGATAGATTCCCTTAAGTGGATTTAAAGGAGAACATGCACAAATATTGCATGGCATGGGGACGCAAGGTACTGTGACGACCCAGTAGAATGTAAGTTCTATGAGGTCAGAAACTGCTTCACTTTTGACTTTGAATCCCTAGGTTTAGCCTGGAGCAAAAGTAAACCTTAATAAAAGGTTGATTAATTATATCTTGGAATGGAGAGTGTATCTACAGGGATGACTTAAAAGATGTATAACTCTCCAACCAAATTGCACGTGTGGCGGTTCATTCTGGAAATACGTGTCTTTCTTCCTTTTGCAAATAGAAGGAGTTTCCAGGTCATCGCCAAACAATCCTCAATTCCCTCATTTACAGTATTGTACAACATATTAATAGACTTTACAATGTATTCTTCATTTAAAGAGCCAGGGATTATTTGCAAAGAATTCTGCACGGTTCTTTATCCTGCCTTACTCCCTGCGGTGCCCTCCACTTTCTGGCCTGAAGCTTGATCGATAAACATGCTTTCCTGTCTGCCAGGCCTTTCAGTCTTCCAATTAGAAAACCAAAGCTAAACATGCAGTTTCATCATAAAGTGACAGCAGTCAATTCTGGCTCAATGCTGAATGCAGTATGCTGATTTTCAGGTGCTGGTATAACAAAGGTGCATCAGCTTGGAAATCAACAGAGATTTCTTTTAGCCAAGATACATACACTGGCTTCAGCAAAGCATCATCTTTAGGATTCAGAGATGGAGGCTCTTTTACGGATGTTGAATGAGGTGAGAGCTTTGAGTCCTAGGACCTTAGAGCTTAATGGTTATCTGTGGCATTGGGCCATTAGATTTAATGCTGAGAGAGACCTAAAGGTCTTCCAGCCCAACCACATTGCTTGAGAGATGAGGTAACAGGTACCCCAGATGTTCAGTGGCTTGTTTAAATCACATAGGTGACAAGTCTAACAGGTCATATTCTGCGAAAGGGGAATGGACCACATCAGGAGGTGGTGGGCTCATACTCACTGTGATGGGCTCAAAGACATGTTAGGTGACTGTTGTTTATAGAGGAGATTCTGGTTAAGGGAAGAATGGTCGAAGTGGCTTTCGAGGTCTCCCATACCCATTTGAAGGTATGCTCTTCCCGAGTCAGGATCTTGTCATGCATTGTCTTTCTAGCCTCAGCAGTTTAGCATATGGCCTGGCATAGAGCAGGTGCTGAAGATACACTTGTTGGTTGGTTTTTATAGAACTTTGCCTCCTCCCAACAAGGTTAATCTGTTCATTTAGGTCCTTAATTCCATCTCTTCAAATGCCTTTTAGAAGATTATATGTCTACATGTGTGGGGGGCAGGAGAGGAGTACTGAATTCGGCTCAATTCACTAAATATTTATTTTTAAAGTTATTTTTATTGATACCTTTTATTTTTACATCATCATCATTTCCAAATATATATTCCTCTCCCCTTACTCAGAGAGCCAACTTTTATAAGAAAGAATAACAAAACAAACAAAAAAAAACTTCAGCAAAACCAATGAATACATCAGTGAAATCGGACAGTATATGCAATAATGCATTTTCTTGTCTCTCCTTTAAACTGCCCCCCATATTTAACCTGTTGCAAAATCTTGCCATTTCTACCTTTACAGTATCTCTCGTATGTGCCCGTCCTCTCCTCTGACTCTGATACCACCTGGTACAGGCGTGCATCACCTCATGTGTAGACTGTCAAAATGGACTGCTAGTGGGTGTCTCTGCCTCGTGTCTCTACACTCTAGTCCATCCTGTTAAAATGATCTTGCTAAAGTTGTTGTTACTATTGTTTGTCTTTTGTTCTCAAAGAGGACCAGTGACGTCTTAACTTGTATGTGAATTCAATTTAAGTGAGGCTCCGCTGGGTTCAAGTCTTACCATATCACCCTACCACACCCTTCCCCCCACCCCCAAGACACACACACACACACACACACACACACTCAATAAATTCCAATGGCTTCCTGTAACCTCCTAGATTAAATACAAAATCCTCTATTTGACTTTTTTTTTAGGCAATTGGGGTTAAGTGACTTGCCCAGGCTCACACAGCTAGTAAGTGTCAAGTGTTTGGCCTGAGGCCAGATTTGAACTCAGGTCCTCCTGACTTGAGGGCCAGTGCTCTATCCACTCTGCCACCTAGCTGTCCCCTCTGTTTGACTTTTAAAGCCCTCCAGCTCTTGGCCCCTTCCTCATTTTCCAGTCTCCTTACTCTTTAATCTGCCCCCATAGACTCTTAGTAACTCTGGGCTCCCTGCTGTTCCTCAAACTAGACACTCCATCTCCCCACTCCACTTTTCATTGGTCATCTTCTACCGCCTAGAACTCCCACATTCTCATCTTTGCCTTCTCTGTTCTCTGACTCCGTCCAAAACTCAGATAAAATCCCACCTTCTGCGAAGAAGCCTTTCCTCATCATCCTTCCTGCTGGTGCCTCCCATCTGTTGATTATCAACAATTCTGCTCGTAAATAACGTGTTTGTATCCAGTTGTTAATAGCTTCTCTCTTTCATTAGACTACAAACACTTTGGCAGTGGGGACTACCTTTTGCCTTGCTTTGTATTCCCAGCGCTTAGTAGAGTGTTTAGCACACAGAAGGTGCTTAATAAATGTTTGTTGACTGACTGTTGAGGAACCATTATACTTATATAATATTCACCTTGTTTTAGGAGGGTTCTTTTCCTTCACATTATTACAAGTCTTGTGTATATTTCAGCAGTTATTTATTTGTATGTGATACTATATTTAATATTAGATTGTGTTTAGTATATTTATTATAAATATATTAATATTTAATAATAATGGATATTAATTTAAATTTAAGCTAATTTAATATTCATTAATATTAATATATATTAAGTACCTACTATGTGAAGGATATCATTAGGATAGAACAGGAAAAGTTCTCCTGGGCTGAAAATATAAACACACACACACAGAGTTCACAAAAGAACACTGGACTATGGAGCCTCTTGTGCAATGCTTCTGCTTGAAAACTGGAAACTACTAAGAAGAAGTGATATCTGTTGAATGGCTGCCTAAGGAAATCTGTAAGTGATCCTCCAGCCAGACCCTGCCCTCCTCCTGCCTCTGGCTGGGGGGTGGCAGGCTCCGCCGTAGCCGAGCACTTACTCCAGGAATGGGCCCCTGTTGACATTTAACAACGTCCAACAGGCAGGCGTGCAGACGTGTGATGAGTCCGCTTTCAAAGCTCACGCGGATCTCAGTCATCGTCAAGCTCCAGGGTCTTTTATAGGGGGCTGCTTCCCCTTAGGCTTAGGTTTTTTTTTTTTTGTTCCTATATGGAGATCAACTGGAACCCATTGACACCTGGCATCCTGCATCTAGAGATGGAAGGGCAATAGAGGCAGCCTGGTAGGGCAATGATTAGAGTACCTGACTTGGAATCAAGAAGAGCTAAATTCAAATCCTGCCTCAGCTTAAGAACAGGGTGAGCCTGAGCAAGTCACTCAACTCCTGTCTGCCTCAGTTTCCCCCTCTGAAAATAAGGATAATAGCAGCAATTACCAGAGTTGTTGTGAGGATCAAATGAGATATTTATAAAGTGCTTTGCAAACTTTAAAACACCATATCCATACTAGTTATTGTTGTTAGCCATCTAGCCCAAACCCCAAATGACTTTCCCAAGGTCACTGTCATAAGTAGCAGAGCTTGGATTTGAGCCTAGGTCCTCTGACTAAACCCAGCACTCTTTCAGCTGTATTGGGCTACTGGTCCCTACCTTTCCCTTATTCCCATTTCTCAAATGTTCTCATAAATCCACACTATTTGTTCTCCACATCTGGGGCCTTCTTGTTCCCCACCTCATCATGCTCTCAGTCTCTATTTCATACCAGGGACCCCCTTAGCCTCCACACCTTAGATCGCTTGCGCTAATTCAACCTTTCACTGTGGCTCTGTGCTTTGACCCAGGTCCACACCATGGCTTTGCTACTTCACCTCTATGCTACCTTGGACAATTCACTAAACCCATCTGGGCTTTGGTTTCCTCATGTTGAAAGTAAGCAGATTGCATTAACTGACCTCTAAGGTCCCTTTTATCTCTAAATCTGTGAATTTTTTATCCCTTTCCCCTAGGGTCATAGCACTGATTTTCTGCATCCTCCAGCCCCTATCCAAGGGCAACACTAACTCTCTATTAGCTTTTCATTTTTCAAGGTCTCTGCCCACAACACGTTCCTCGCCAGGTGGCCAGATCTCTGACCTTCGTTATCAAATACCACTCACCAGTAAGGGTACATGTTGATAGGACCTACCTAGCTGGCAAATTGGCAGATATAACTGACAGCTGCAGATTCATGCCACCTTTCCCACGCAGCTGTCTGCTATGCATCTTGCATGTCCCCTGAGCCTCACATTATGAGCTCCAGAGGAGGGTTTCCAGGAGCAACAAATATTGTTTGTGGAATATTTTCCATCTTTGCAAACTCTGTGAAGAACATTGCTTCAGGTAGCCTCACTTATTGGGGAAACATTTTATGCTGAAAAAATACATTCTTTAGCAAGGTTTTAATTAAATGTTGGAGAGAGTTTCCATGGGCTAAACTTAATAATTTTCCTTGAGCTATTTCAACATTTCAATGAATCTGAAGCCTCATTCACATGGATATGCCCTTCAGCATGGCAGATTGTAGCATGTTTATCCCTTCATATCCTGTGCAACTCATGTCCTTTCCCAAATCCTTCACAGGATGTTCCCTCAATGCACCTGGTACCACCCTCCAGGACTCTAGACATTACATGGATGCCCATAAATCCCACTGGTTCATTGTTCTTCTGCAATGTATGAGATCCACTTATGTCCCTAATGGAATGCCTCATGCTGTTACTGCTGGTTGGTAGTGTTGCATAGGATTCAAACCACCAGTCACTACTACATTACCCCCTGGGCACCCCTTTATTCTTGGGAAGCTGTGGTATTACAGGCTTTCAAGCAATAGCATCACTGGAAGAATATTGATCTTCTAAAGATAGATATGTGCTTGTAAAAGTGTTTGCCACTCTTATGAAGGACATGGAGGACATCTAGCAAAGAGTCCAAATAGAAAACAGGTTCCGTAAAAATGATCAGATTTGTCAGATACTTCTCTTTATGGATGATATTGTGCTAATTATATTAAGCACCACAATATTGCAGAGCCTCCTAAATGGGATACAGAATCATTCAAAATTGTAGGCTAATTATCCACATGGGGGGGGGATGGAAGGACGCCTATTGTTCAGTTAGATGGGAAAACCATGGAACTGGTCCTTGGGTACATTAATGTTGGAAAACACTTTAGATGGACAGTGAATTGACCAGGCAAAGGAGAACAGGCTCAATTGATTTGGGGAAATTGAAAACATGTTCCATGAGCCCAAGCTTCTGCCTTAAACAAAGGCAAATGTTAGCATCAATAAACTTTTATTATACCAGTTAAAAAGGCTTCAAGGCAAAGTCTGGTGGATTTCTATTTATCTGTCATTTGAGGTCCAGCCAAGCTAACTCAGAGAGGGTCAGCACCAGAATTCTGGCCATTGGATGGTCCATTTTTTTGAGCCACAACATCTCATGAAAACTATTTATTAAGGTAAAGTGGGGCTACTATCTGTATTCGGGAAGGATTAGTGACTATCATTATCACAGGCCTCAGACTTATAAAATATTAGTAGACAAGTTATAACACAGAAATTTGTGTCTCTGAACATCTCAGCCTTATCCTAGCCAATCCATCATCCACTTAGCTGCCAATGCAATTTTCCTAAAGTGTAGGTCTACCCACTTAAATGCCCATTCAATAAATTCCAGTGGTTCCCTATTACCTCTAAGATCAAATAAGAACTCCTTGGTTTGGCATTAAATTCTCTTCATAAGCTGGCCTTTCCATATCTTTAAAGTCTTAGAGATTTTCTGAATCATTACTTCCCTCCACAAGTTCTAGGGTCCAGCCATATTGGTCTGCTTCCTGTTCCTTATGCACAACTTGGCAGGCCATTCTAGAGCTTAGGCTCTGCTGGCATAGGCTTGAAGAATTACATGTCATCTTCATGCAATTATGTTGACAGAGTAGGACATGAGGGGAAGACCTTATAAGGCTTGTACCATCGGCAACTCATCAAGGTGCTTTGATCTCATTTTCTGGTAAAAAGAATAAACTCATCTCCCTGAGTTCAAATCTGGCCTCAGGCACTTACTAGCTGTGTGACCCTGGGCAAGTCACTTAATCCAGTTTTCCTTAGTTTCCTCATCAGTAGAATGAGCTGGAGAAGGAAATGGCAAACCACTTAGTGTCTTTGCAAGAAAACCCCAAATGGGGTCACAAAGAGTCAGACGCAATCGGGATGACTGAACAACAACAACAAAGCTATATCTCAGAAGTACAATATTCAGCATCATGCCTTCTAGGTCAAAATAAAAAAGATAATAAACCACACTCCTTTTTTCCTGATTCTCTTTGTGATTTTGATGTGCATTTATGAGACTTATGGTTGGCATTGCAGCTAGGGTCTTTGGCCATGGAAAAAATTCCTATGAGAGGATTCTATCTGAATGCAGTTTAATAAGCATTTATGTAGCACCTACTATATGCCAGGCACGAAGATGCAGAGAAAAATGCAGATTCCTGCCTTTGTGCTCACCAGCACTGGGGCCTAACCAGCTGGGCCAAAGGCTAGGTCTGAATGGCAATGAGCCAGTTTTATCTACGGGCAGGTGCATCCATTTCCTTTGGTTACACCAAGGAAATCAGAACCTTTTTTTCCTTTAAATCACTCATTGAGTCGATTCAGATTCTTTCATCTCCAAGAGAAGTAACATCATATAGAGAAAGGATACTTGAGATACAGTTCCCACCTTGCAGAGAGAGCTAACTGTGTGATCTTGGACAAATCATTTCATCTTAGAGAATTTCAAAATGTGAATAAGAAGAGCTCAGCAACTGTTTTGTCCAATCCATGCCAGAAAGGGAAGCTATGCTATAATAACTACCATTTATAGAACACTTTACGATTTGCAAAACCCTTTAAATATGTTAGCTCATTTGATCACTGCAACAATCTTGTAAGGTAGATATTATTATCACCAGGTTCAGGTGAGGACACTGACAGAAGCCTAACCTCTCACAGATTCAGTTTCCTCGTCTATAAAGTGGAGATTATAATGATACCTCTCCCCCAGGGCTGTTGTGAGGATAAAATGAGATAAATACTATTCATAAAGTACTTTGCAAGTCTTAAATCTCTTAATGAATACTAGCTATCATTAGCTATTATTGTTATTATTATTATTATTACCACATCATACTGCTGGCCCATATTGAAATTGCTGTTCGTGAAAACCCTCAGATTGCTTGCAGACAAATGCCTGCCTCATCTTGCCTCTCCTATGCTTGAGAAGGTTATTTTTTTTAACCCAGGTTTAAATTTTTTCATTTAATCTACATGAAATTCAACTCATTCTGCTTGGTGTAATGTCCCAGCCTATCAAGAGCTTTTTGGATGCTGCCAGTCATCCAAGCGTCGGTTGCCCATCCCGGCTTAGTGCTGTCCTTAGATCAGAGAAGCAGGCCATCTCTGTTGCTAGACACATCACCAGATGAAAGAAGGGTCTCCATTTTCCTCATCTGTAAAATTTGTCTGAAAGAAATCAATCAAGGACCTACTATGGATCATGCTAGATGCTAGAGATAGACATAATCCTTATTTTAAAAGAGCTTATGTTCTAATGGGGGAGACAACAGTTTACACATACACACACATATATAATTGTGTATAAAATAAATATAAAAGAATAAACACACATAAAGATGAGACAGGTTATGTACCCATCTCTAAAATTTTATGATTTCTCTCCTCCTACCCTAGAGTCTTTGTTTAATTATCTTTAATGGGAAATAGGGGCATACTAAGGAAACCTTAAATCATCTCAACATTTTCCATAACTAAGGCTATATCTTAGGGCACCTGGGTGGCACAGTGGGTAGAGTGTCAGGCCTGGAGTCAGGAAGACTCATCTTCCTAGGTTCAAATCTGGCGTCAGCCACTTACTAGCTGTGTGACCCTGGGCAAGTCACTTAACCCTGTTTTCCTTAGTTTCTTCATCAGTAAAATGAGCTAGAGAAGGAAATGGCAAACCACTTAGTATCTTTGCAAAAGAACCCCAAATGGGGGTCAAAAGGAGTCAGACAAAATCTAAATGACTAAACGACAACAACAAAGCTGTATCTCAGAAGCACCATATTCAGCATCATGCCCTCTAGGTCAAAGTAATTTTAATGAAATCAAGCACCTTACCAAGTGGGAGCTGAGTCAAAAGGTGGCATCTCCTGAGAGTCCACTGAAATGCTCCAAAGGAATCCTGAGAAACAGTGGAACTGGCAGTTCAATCCTTGCAAAGCTTGGACATAGCCCCTTGACAATGTCAGTCACACACAAGCATGCATCACATCACAGGTAAGCCTAGAGGGAAGAGGGGGAGAATGTGTGTTCGAACCCCAGGTTTCATTACAGGAAGAAAAGGAGCATTTGTTAGTATCCACAGTTCACTCATCCCCTTGTAATTTTATATTCACATTCCTAGTTGTAAAGCCTGTCAGGGGGGAGGCCAGACAAAAGAACTTTGCTTGCCCTACCTTGCATGTTTGCCGGTATTCACAGCTGGGGCTCCTTCTGCACTGAGTTATAAGGTATTTAAAATGAGAACCCAAAGGCTCACTCGCCAGGAAAACAACCAGAGGAACAGAGGTCTCAGTTTGCCCTTGATTTGTGCTCTGAGTTTTCATTTCTCACAAACCAAGGCTGAATATTTTCCTCTCAAGTTTCTCTCGAATGCCTCTTTAAAATGCATATACAGCCTGGTCCCCTATGGTTGCATTTGGTATTTGACCGCTTCTTGGATCTCAAGCCTAGCATTCACCAGGGGAGCCAACGCTGGTACATTCCCCTAGTCCCTACCACCAACCATCCCTATTAGTCAGCCCTGTAAGATTTCCAGCTTTATTTTTTTTCTTGTTTCATTTGTCTATTTTTATTTTTGTAAATAGCATTTTCTATTATTTTTTTGTAAATAGTATTTTCCCCAATTACATGTAAAGATGGTTTTCAACGTTCATTTTTAAATAAGATTTTCACTTTCAAATTGTTTCTCCCTCCCTCTATCCCATCCCCCCTCCCCAAGATGGCAAGCAATCTTATATAAAACATACATGTGCAATCATGTAAAGAAATTTCTACATTAGTCCTGTTGTGAAAGAAGAAACAGAACAAAAGGGAAAAACCATAAAAAAAAAATTAAAATGGTATGCTTCGATCTGCATTAAGACTCCATAGTTCTTTCTCTTGATGTGGATAGCGTTTTCCATCATGAGTCTAGGAATTGTCTTGGATCATTGCATTGTGAGAAGAGCTAAGTCTATCAAAGCTGATCATCGCACAGTGTTGTTGTTACTATGTACAATGTTCCCCTGGTTCTCTCACTTCACTCAGCATCAGTGCATGTAAGGCTTTCCAGGCTTTTTCTGAAATCCACCTGCTCCTCATTTCTTATAGCACAATAGTATTCCATTACATTCGTATACCACAACTTGTTCAGTCATTCCCCAATTGTTGGGCATTTCCTCAATTTCCAATTCTTTTACACCACAGAAAGAGCTTCTATGAATATTTTTGTACATATGGGTCCTCTTCCCTTTTTTATGATCTCTTTGGGAGACAGACTTAGTAGTGGTATTGCTGGAGCAAAGAGTATGCACAGTTTGATTGCCCTTTTGGCATAGTTCCGAATTGCTCTCTAAAATGGTTGGATCAGTTCACAACTCCACCAACAACGCATTAGTGTCCCAATTTTCCCACATCTCCAACATTTATCATTTTCCTTTTCTGTCATATTAAGGGCTCCCAGCTTTATAATCTTACAAGAAAGAGATGGGCTATGGAAACAGGAGGGGATATTGACATGCAAACAATTCCTTTGCTTGTTTGTTTGTTTTTAAAGACCTTTGTTTGTATTTTTTAAGACCTCACCTAGATTTTTTTTTCTTTATCTCTTTATCATCTGGGCTCAACAGTAAGAGAGAACCTAGATAAATCACAGCTTGCACTACTGGGACATATATACTTGAACATCAACCTACATAAAGAGCTCATTAGAAAAGTAGTTACAAGGAGATAAATGAATTTCCAATGAAAGCTTGTTGCAGACCAATGTCCTCATAGTGAAAAGGCGTTGGGCTTGGGATGAGGTGGGATTAGTTCCCCAGGGAAGATTTCAGAACTTTCACACCAAAACAACCATTGAATGAATCTGAGGGGGAAATTCATTCATACTTTGACACAACCATCATCTAATTGATGGAGACATTCTTTCCAATGGTGTAGATGTCACCCAAGGAGGGGCTTTTAGTTCCAGCCTTGGATATTAAGCATTTTCATCAGCTCCGCCTGGAGGAAAAGCCAATCACTGATCTATTCAATAAGAAAGATGAGTAGTAGGGTCAGTGAAGTGGCATCTGCTCCAGAAATATCTCTTTAAGTTGTTGCCATTATTATTGTTATGATAGATTCATTCCTCAATCTTTATTTTTGATGGAGTTCAGATGGAAACAATCTTGGAATAAGTCTCTATGCTACCATCATTCTTTTGTGTTGATTGTTTGGCAGACTACTTCCTGGATTGATGAAATAATATATTTTTGTAAACGAATGGAAGAATTGGAATGTAAGTGCATCTTCTTCTATAGGCTCACTGCAAATATCTTGGAAACAACTTTAGATACAAACAGGGTGATGGGGATGATGTGTTCCTCATTCTGCTCCCACATGGTTTTGATTTGGGGGGCTATGTATTTTGAGAACATTTGATTATATATAGTAATAGTTTTTGTCATTACATTCTTCTCATCTCTATGTTTGATGGAATTCAGAGAGAAATTCTTGGGATAGTTTGCTATTTTTTATTATTCTTTTGTGTTTAGAACTTGGTGAACCCTTGCTCAGGTGGATAAAATGATTGGTATTTGTAATTTTAATTAAAGAATTGTCAGCATTACTCTCTTGTGTGCAAATGTTGGACCACAAGACTTCAAGTTCAGAACATTAGCAACTCAGTATGACATAGTAGATAGAGCCCTGCACTTGGAGGCGAGAAGATCTGAGTTTGAATCCCACTTAGGCAAAGAAAGGGAAGAGGAATAAACATTTCTATAGTGCCTATTATATGTCAGGCACATAAAAATGACAATTTTTGATAATGACAAGGCCGTTCACCTCTCTTACTCTCCCTTTTCTTGTGCATAAAATCGAGAAGATGATGGCATCTACCTCTGAGGATGTTGTAAGGATTATATGGGATATTATCTGTAACGCATATTCCAGTGCTCTATGAACATGAACTATACCACCTGACTCAAATCTGCCATTAAACAGATGAGGAAACTAAGGCTTACTAAGAGAAAGAGGCTTTTCCAAAGGCACATAGTGTATTATAGAACCAGGATTTGAACAGAGTTTCCCTGACTCTGATGTATTATGTCATGAGATTTGTTATGTGAGGGAGAGGGGGAGAGAGAGAGAGAGAGAGAGAGAGAGAGAGAGAGAGAGAGAGAGAGAGAGAGAGAGAGAGAGAGGGAGAGAGAGGTGAGCTAAGGAGTCCTAAAAAAAAGACTACAGAATCAGACTTGGAGAACTAGAAGGAATCTCAGAGGTCACTTGGTCTGATCTATTAGGGCAACTAGGTGGTGTAATAGATAGAGCACTGGATCTGGAGTCAAGAAGATCTGGGATCAAATCTGGTCTCAGACACTTATTAGCTGTGTGACCTTGGGCAAGTCACTTAACCCTTTTTGCCTCAGTTTCCTCATCTGCAAAATGAGCTGGAGAAGGAAATAGCAAGCCACTCTAGTATCTTTGCCAAGAAGACCTCAAATGGGGCCATGAAGAGTTGGACACAACTGAAAAAAATGACCAGATAACAACAAAAGTCTGATCCATTAATTTTAGAAAATTAGAGTGTGAGTCCCAGTGATATCAGGAAATCTGTCCAAGTTTCTAAGTACAAACATGGTAGAAACAGAATCCAAACCCAGGATCTATGATTTCAAATCCAGCACTCTTTCCATGCTCCCAGATTGCCTCTCCAATAAACAATGGGGCTTCCTCTTTGCCTCATGACAAATCACTTGAGACAAAAACATTTCAAGATAGCATTTCTAAGCGATCATTATTTGGGTTTTTATAGTAATCACCAGGAGTACCAATTGCTATTTAGTTCCGTACATGAGTGGGGCACACCCCTGCATCATAACGAGTTATGTATTTCAGCTGAGAAGATAACATGATCAGTTGCCCTGGACTGAGAACTTCCTAAAATAACTTCTTGGCTCCATGTGAGATCAGTTTTCTCAGAGTTTCCCCTCCATCACCTGCTAATTCAGGCCTCCAGGTGTTGATTTCATGTGGCTTCCTCAGATCCGAAAATCTCACCTCATCCCTTCACCTATGTAAAGTCTGACCTGACTTTGAGGACCAGCTCAAGCTCTACTTCCTTTGTGGAACCTTTCTTGTGAGTTTTTGAGCCTCAGAACTGTGCTTGTACTTAAAATGAAGAGACTCCATACTGTCATATACTTCTGTGGGCTGATTTTAGCTTCCAAAGCAGCCTGGAAACTCCTAAAGAGCAGGGATTTGTCTTATAAACTCCTTGTAATTCTCCACAGAGCCTAATATAACTCTGGGAATAGATAGAACGGCTTTCACTTGCTGGATCAATGAGAGAGGAAAGGGCAGTGGCTGTGAAGGCAGAAGGTGGAGTTGAAAAGGTGACCTACCTCCCAGGTCTTTTCTAGGTCTTAATCTCTGATTAATACGTCTCTTCCAGGTCTAAACCTATGGTTGACATCAAACTACTAATTTTATTTATGATTAAAATTTAACTTAAAAATGAGTGGCCCATTTTTCCTGTACTCTTTAAAAATCCCTAACCTGCTCTATTGTTTCAATCAAAGATGCAAGATGTAGTGTAGAGAGCTCTAGTCAGGGAATCAGCACATCTAGGTTCAAATCTTGGCTTCCCCACTTATTAGTTATGTGAACTCAAATTTCTACGAGTCATTTCCTCTCTCTGGGACCTGGTTTCCTCACCTATGGAATGAGAGAGTTGGAAGAAATTATTTCTAAGGTCCCTGCTTTCCAACTCTGATATCCTATGATACCATGATCCACGTCCCAACAGGGACATCAATCTTGCCTGACGGCCAGGGAGGGACAATGACGTTCTTGTCCAAGACGTGTATAACTTTGATATATTTGGGCAGTGAAAGTTTAGCCTAAGATCATCCTGAAATCCATCTCTTCCTTAAGATTAAGAAATGATTAGGCTAGGAAGAAAGCAAGTATAACACTATGTCAGTCCGGCAGTGTATGGATAAATTCACCACGATGGATGGCTAGGGTTTAGGGTCCTCAAATGAGCTCTGTGAAATATCACCTCCACCTAGGAAATTGGTCCCCATCTTAAGGGCAGGTTGAAATGATATCTGTAGACAAGGGAGCTATAGAGGAGCTGAAAAGTAGATTAACTTTCATCCTATGAGAGAGCTGACAATTGTGCTAAGAAATTGCTGAATGAAGGAAGAGGTCATATTGAATAAATGACAGCTCATCAAGGTCAAATAACAATGTCTATTGGTAAGAGGAAATCATCCTTCTCAGAGGGAGCAGGGTTGTGCAAAGAGTCTAGTTGTCAGCTGAAGGCATGTGAATTCACTGGGGAAAAAATGTTAAAACTGTTTTCATGTTCATCTTGCACAAATGACATGGATGTATGATGCCAGAAGTTAGGACTCTACAGAACTACCATTTTGCAGGATGGAGTTTAATAGTCATAAACTGATGTCATTCAGTGCTAAAGGGACTTCAATTTATTGTGTAGAACTTTAGATAATATGTACAAATGAGTAAATACAAAATATATAGAAAGTAATGAGGCATTATTAAAAAAAAAAGAATCACAAGAAAGGGTGCTATTAAAAAATGTTTAAGTAAAAGAGGAATGGTTTGGTTCCATGGGGGAATGCAATTTCTTGGAGGGCAGGGAGATATTCATTTTTGTATTCCTAGCATGTGGCATGGTGAATAGCACAGAGTAGGCCCTTAACAAATGTTTGATGATTGATTGGTTAATAGCCAATGAACAATCCATATGTTTCACAGGTATTGTCATGATGTTAAGAGAAAAGCTCCAGATATCTTAAGAGGGCCTCTATTATTCAACTTATAAAAGAACCTTCTTCAAAAGGCCTTTCCCATTCCCTAATGCTTAGTGTCTTCCCCTCAGAGATTACTTTTAACTACTCTATAAATTTTGTTTATGTTTCTTTTAAATGATCTGTTGTCTTACTCATTGGAATGTTAATTTCTTGAGGGTAGGGACTCTCTTTGCATTTCTTTTTTATCCTCAGTGTTTAGCACTGTGACTAGCCCATCATAGGCACTTTTAGTATATCCTTATTGGCCGACAAGAATGACCCAGCATGGAGAGTCATGGATGGGTTGGCATTTGCACCAGTGGGAAGACCACTGTTATTGATAAGATCACAAATCCATATGAGTAAGTTAGTATACAAAGTAATTTCAAGAGGGAGGGAGTGCTAATGATTAGAGAAATTAGGAAGGGCTTCCTGGAGATAATACTTCACTCTGCAGTGCTTTGATGCAAGCTGGGGATCCTAAAAGTCTGGGACACAAAAGTGAGAGAGGATTGATATGTATGGGGAGCAAGACAGGTCAACCAGAACAAGGAACGCATCACATGAACTAATATAAAATAAGACTAAGAGGGTAAGCATGAGATATAGCAATAAAGACTTGAACAGGGGCAGCTGGGTGGTGCAGTGGAGAGAGCACCAGCCCTGGATTCAGGAGGACTTGAGTTCAAATCTGGCCTCAGACACATAACATTTACTAGGTGTATGACCCTGGGCAAGTTACTTAACCCCATTGCCTAGACAAAAACAAAATTAAAAAATAAAAAGACTTGAACAACCAGGCTGAAGAGTTGGTATTTTATACTAACAGCTATTGATAGCTATTGAGGATTTATGAGCTGTATGTGTGCATGAGGTGTGGGTGGGAGAGGGAAATGACATGGCCATATCTGTTTTTGAAGAACGTCAATTTGGTAGTTTTGCAGAGGATGGCTTGCAAAGAGAAAAGATAAGATAAGGAAGACGATAACAGATTGCAAAAGACCTATAATGCTAGGAGCCTTTGTTTTCAATTCTACCTTGGATATTAATTAGCTGTGTGACCCTGGGCATGTCCCTAACCTCTGTGAAGCTCAGTGGGAACAACAATAACACCTACCTCATGGTGTTATTGTAAAGATGAAATGAGATCATAAATACAAAGTGTTTAGCAAAACTTAAAGTACTATACGAATATTATTATCATCATTACTTACAAATGATTTAAGAGAATTCATTCCTCTGGGAAATCATTTCTCTGGGAAATCAGATGGGGAGATGTAATCATTTCACTCCCTTACAGTACTTCCAGCCCTCCATGCCATACAGAAAGAAAGATCAGACCAGCATCGTCCTCGTGATATTAACATAAAAAGAACACCACTTCCATCAAATCTAACCAGAAACAAAACAAAGGGTCATGCCAGAGAACTCTGTCTGCTGAATTTGCAGGGAGTAGCAGAGGTTGATTCTTTTGGCCATCCAGGCATGGTGTTCCTTATATTCTGTTGCTTGGTCTCTATCCTAGCATTTCTCAGCTCCCTGTCTCGGTGAGGTCCTCAGGGAAAACACCTCAGGGAAAACTGTGCCCTTCAGCTCTGTTTGCACTGAGGTTGATGCATCTTCCCACAAGCACAGTCAAACATTCTGGCTTCATCTTAACTAAGGGAAAAATGCAGTGAGTGGGTTCCCAAGTCATGTTATTATCCTTTCATTTGGGCAGTTGGTTTTGGCCTCCACATTTGGAACCATCTAGATTTCTCACCTGCTCGGTGCCATCATCCTAAGCATTGGCTTAAGTATTCTTTCTATCAGGCAGTAATGGGGTCATTTGGGACCTGTGGCAAACAGCAAGCCGACTGGGAGTCGTTTGCCAAATTTTACACATCTCTCCATTTCAGCACTTTAGATTTCTCCCTTTATTAGCTGAGAGAAAAGGAAACAAGTGGTACAAGGATGTGTTTCTCCCCACACTGCTTAAGTTCAAAAGAGACAGTGAGAAAAGGAGAGGAGAAGAGAGTGTGGATTGAATTCCCAAAGAGCCCACTGAAAGGATTCTTTTCATTCTTTGAGATTTTATATTCAGCTTCTGCTATGGTGGGAGAAACAGGAAAATGAAGAATGCAAAAAAAAGGAAAAAAAAAACCTAAACAAAGATCACCACCATTTTAGGAGAGGGAGAGGGAGAGGGATTTGGACTCTTTTTGGTGAATCTGTCATTAGTCAGGCAAGCCAGAGATTGGCGTGAGTGTGAGTGTGCGTGTGTGTGTGTGTGTGCACAAACATAAATATGAAATAATGTCTTTGTTTTCTCATGATTAAATAAAGAAAACTCTGTTTTTAGATTTAACCAGGAATAATACAAATGAGGAAGTTGGTGTGCCTTGAAGCCCTTTAGCAACACATTTTTATTACACAACTATTTGGAGCTTGGCATCAAGAAGACCAGCACTCAAATCCTGCCTCTGAAGCTCACTATTGGTGAAACTCTGGGCAAACTACTTAATCTCTGTACCAAGCAACTCCCTAGGACTTAGTGGCTAAGGCATAGATGGGTTGTGATCATCTTTGATGGAGGGAATTTGTATACTGGGAGGATCTTACACTAACAGGATTTTGGATTGTGATGTGGACAGAGCTCTGGATAGAGATGAGAGACTTAGCTTTCTGGATTTTTTGGGTTTTTTTTTGTTTTTAGTCACTAACTCACACTGAGACCTTTTATGAATCACTCAGTTTTCTCAGATGAGGAGGTTGTATTGGCTATCAAAATTGTGGGGTTGTTTTTCATTTTCCAAAGTTTCCAACTGTGACTTTATGTAAGCTAACTGGAGGAGACTCTTCTTTAAGGGGGCCTTTGTTATCCATGATAAGCATTAATCCATTACTAACCAACAAGCATTTACTAAGCACCTATGTGTACTTGAGTTTGAAGAACTTGAGCTACAAAGGTAAAAAGCAATCTATTCACACAGAGCTTCCATGCCACTAGAGTGAATGAATCCTACCTTCTTCAGAAAATTCTTAAGAAGAAATGGTGCGATTTACGGGAAAGTGACTCAAATGAGTTTCCAAAGAGAAGAAAGGACCTAATACCCAATTGACTGCATTAGAACTATAATAACTGAAGTGAACCTGTGATTCAATCCATGCAGAAAACTCCAGGTATGAAAAGGAATGAAGTTCAGCAGTATCTCCACCTTCTAGTTTTAGAAATTCACCAAGGGAAGCTGGAGAGATTCACCGGCCTTCCCTTGGTCATATACTCAGTACGGGTCTGAGGCAGGAATTGGCCTCCACATTTGGAACCATCTAGATTTCCCACCTGCTCGGTGCCATCATCCTAAGCATTGGCTTAAGTGCTCCTCTTTCTATCAGGCAGTAATGGGGCCATTTGAGACCTGTGGCAAACAGCAAACCTCAGGTCCCACATTCCATCTATCATGCTGGACCACGGGTCTGTACATCAGTTCATCAATAGACCCATTGAAGAGATGTGATCAGTTGGGGAGGACATTGTCTTGTACTAATGGTAATACACGGCCCATCTCATCTACATCTTTTGTAAGTCCCCCACAGGTGGTCTAACCTGGCCATTGGAGATCTTCTTTTGGATCTTTGTACATTTCATAGATGCCTGGACTTAAACTGTTCATCTACCATGTCTCCATTTGCTCTAGGGCATGCCATTATCTTTCCTAGTCATACATGTGCTTGATGGCATATTATGAGATGATGATGATGATGATGATGGTGATGATGACGCCACTTCTCATGTCAATCAGTCAATAAGTTCATGCTATGTAAAAGGCACCATTCAAAGAGCTAGGGAAATATTCCCTTTTCTCAAGAGGCTTCCATTCCGATGTTTTAATCCAAGTCACCACTGGCAATATACTAGAATCTGGTTATAACCGACTAGGTATATCTCCGTGGTCCTTTGGGTCACCTGGGATTCTCCTGAGGGGGTAGGGTTTTGCATGATTTATAGCCATATAGCACAACCAGAATCACGCTGGGGTTAAAAGATGGGAATTCTGTGATTTGGAGCAGCTGGGTATCATTGACAATCAATAGTCAGTCAACAAGCATTTATCAAACACTTACAATGTCTGGGACTACAAAGAAAGGCAGAAACGGGCCTTACCCTGAAGGATCTTTTAAATGGGGGGGGGGCTTTATTACAACGTTGGCAGCTGCAATTTAGAATGTCTTTGTATCTTTGGTCTTTTTTAGTTCTTTGCCAGTTATTACCTGGACAGTTCCTCCTATTTGTCCCTGATTCAATCCCTAAGTACTGATGTGGAGCTGCGAACGTTCTAATGGGTGAGACAGCATGTCAATAACTAGATTTATATAGACTGGGGAGAAGGCGATCTGAGAAGGGAAGGTACTAGCAGCAGGGGTGACTGTGAACAGCCTCCTACCAGAAATCGTGAATTTATATAAATGGTGTCCCCAAAGTGTTAGTTTTGGGGGGGACACTCTGTATATGTGGATATGGATATGTGCTGGATTAGAGGAGAAAATGGTGTGGGGAGAGAGGATGAAAGGAGAGAGACGCAGAGACAGAGAGAGGGAGAAACACAGAGAGAGAGAGAGAGAGACCAAGAGAGAGTATATGCATGAATACTTTGGAATTTTGCTTCTCATTTATCCATAGAGAGGGGAAGGAAATTTTTGTATCCTTAGCTGGCCTCATTTCTGCCTTCCTTCATCTAAGCTTTTGTTCTTATCACATCTGCTTATCTCCATTACTTCTGACTTCTCTCACAATTAGGTGGCCTGGTTTTCCAGGCAGAATGATAACTCCTCTGTAAGCAAGAATTTAGGAAAGGAAGTAATGGGGAAGGAAAGCAGCAGTTAGCAAACCCAATCATGTTCTCCTCAGTTTTGTATTAATGTTGATTAATGTTGAGCTATATAGTAGTGTAGGTGGAAGGGCATCTTGCATGGTCAAAGAATCCTGAGATGTTCTCAACAATGCAACATAATTACCGAGCTCCCGTGTCAGATACCTTTGGGCTGATCCACTGGGAAAATCCCCAAGTGTGCAATGATCCTTGAAATTTCTTATTTCATGTGCTCATGTTGGAGTGGATGGAGCAGGGATGTCCTGGTAAATGTTTAACGACCAGCTCTAGGGAAAAAATTGTGTATGATACATGTTAAGTTTAAGCTGCATAATGCACGTTTTCCTTCACTATATTAAGTCTAGAATTAATAAAACAATAAAAAAAGGCTTGATTTGTAGCATTTACAGATTTCCAAGGTGTCAATACTCACAATGAGAATCTACTAATCAGGAGAGCTAACTCTAATATATTCCTGGGGTGGAGGCCTGGGCTGCAGTACAAAGATGGTTAGGCTATCATTCAAGGCTCTATGACACAAGTTATCCATTGCTGCCTGAATGGTGAATCTTAGTTTCCCTACTGGCCAACATCTGTTGCTTTGGAGTATGTCCACATCAGTACTTAAAGAGGGGTTGAATCAGGGAGAAACAGGGGAAACTGTCCATGCAATAGCTGGTTCTTGTTATTTAGTTATTTAGTCATGTCTGACTCTGTGACCTTGTTTGGGATTTTAATGGCCTGATTTTAATGGGGTTTTAAAGGTCTGAGGCCAGATTTGAATGCAGGTCCTCCTGACCACAGGGCTGGCGTTCTATCCACTCTAAAGGACTATAAAAGATCAAAGACACAAATAAATTCTAAATTGGAGCTGCCAACATTATAATAAAGTCTCCTGAAAATCAAGTGTGAGGGTGAATTGTTCTGATTGAAAATGAAAGCTGATCCCATCTCTGGCTAGGCCCACAGGCACTTCACCCTCAACATGTCCAAAATCAGATTGATTCTTTTTTTCCCTCCTAAATCCTTCCCCATTCCTTATTTCTCCATTTCTGTTGAGGGCACACAGTGTTTGCAAACATGATTTCATCCTTTCCTCTCCAATCTCCTTAATTGTACACAATCGATTAATTGCCAATTTTGTTGATTCTACTTCCAAACCATCTCTTTCATCCACTCCCTTCTCTCCACTCCCATGACTATCACCCTCACTAAGGGCCTCAGCACCCTTTCCTGAGTTATTGCCTGAACGTCCCAGTTGGTCTCCCTGCCTCCCATCTCTCCTTCTTCATTCCATCATCCATGCTAACACCAAAGTTATTTTCCTAAGTTCATCTGACCATGTCATTCTCATGTCTAATAAACCCCAGGGTCTCCCTATTAACACTAGGACCAAATCCAACTTCTCGATTTTTCCCTTGAAAGCTCCTTACAACCTGGTTCCAACAAAACTTTCCAGTTTTATTGTGCATTAGTCCAATTCACAAACTTTAGAGTCTAGCCAAACTAACCTTTCCTCTGTTCCTCATACACGACATTTCAGCTACCATCTCCATATTTTACATTTGCTACATGCTATGCCTAGAATGCAATCCATCCTCATTTTGGCCTCTTAGAATTATGGACTTCTTTGAAAGCTCTGCTAGATTTTCTCTTTCCCACGAGGCCTTAAATGGAACCTCTCTCAGTGCCTGGGGCATCCTCACCCTGAATCATTCATCTGCTTGCCAGTACTTTTCTCCCATTAGTGAGTTCCTTCTAGGGACTCCATTTTTGGGGAGAGAGGCCCACATTGACCAACTTTCATTCCCCATCGCAGCCACCTCTGACTTTCCAAATCATAACACAATGCTCTGAGTAGGCACCTTGCCCCAGCCCCAACACATACTTTTCAGCTCCCTTTTGTATCTCTTCTCCTTTCAAAGCTACTTAAAGGCAAAGACTGTCATTGTTTCTGCCTATATTTTTATATCCAGCTCTTAGCATAGTGCCTGACACATAGTAAGCTCTCAATAAATACGTGTTGCCTTGCATAGGATTAATACTCATCCCCAAATTACCTTGTTTGTACTTTGCATATACTTTGCATTTACTTTACGTGTCCATCTTGTCAAATATGAGCTCTGGAGGGTAAGGTTTTCCTTTCAGTTTTGTCTTTGTATCTCTAACTTCTGGCCCAGTATTTAGTAAGTGCTTGTAGATCAGTTGGTTGAAGGATGAGGAAACCGAGGGTCTTAATCATATGGTAGATTGTAGATTGTAATTCAATCAGCGGACATATGTGGATACAGGGAAGCCCTTGGAACCAGAAAGCCCTGGGTTCAAAGGTATGTTAGCAGTGTCAGAGGTCAAGTACTTAATCTCACAGTGCCTCCAGGCAGCCCTCTAAGATTACAAAGGTGGGACTACAAACATGGTGGAAGATTTTTGCACAGATAAAATCAATGCCCTGAAAATAGTCCCTCTCACATACATTTCGAGTCATGATGGAACTGAGTCAGTTGCTACAGTTCATAGATTTTAATTTCTAAGAGGGAAGGGTGTTAGATGAGCTGGCTAAATCTGAACAAGGCTCTTGATCTCTGATCTCTGTTTCCTTATGTAGAAAATGAGTTGATTGAAATAGATTCAAGTTTTCTTCTAACTCCAAATCTATCTATCTATTTATCTATCTATCTATCTATCTATCTATCTATCTATCTATCTATCTAT
>NW_020954551.1:4825347-4900192 GCF_900497805.2 Vombatus ursinus | reverse complement strand
TATCTATCTATCTATCTATCTATCTATCTATCTATCTATCTATCTATCTATCTGTCTGTCTGTTTTTCTTTTTTAAATTTATATTTTTAAAATTCATTTATTTTAAAATTCATTTTAAAAAGTTTAGAGTTCCAAATTCTTTCCCTCCCTCTAGCTCCTTTCCCATCCATTGACAAGGCAAGCGAAATGATACTGATTATAGATGTGAAGTCACGCCAAACACTAAATCTATGACCTCTTGGTAAGGTTGAGGAAAGAGTACCTAATGAGAAAGGGCAAAAATTGGGAGGGTTATTTACCCGAAAGGCTTCTATTACAGTTATCCTTTGATGACTCATTTTGGCACGGAGGTGACCATCTTGGGTTTCTGAAGGCTGCCTAGGCACCATTTTCATTTCAGTGGAATTAGCACAAATATGAAAATCAGGATTATTTTGAAGGACAGAAGTGTTAGAATTAGGCAATGACTTATTGGATATAGTCTTTGTTTAGTTAGCTTTTGCCCTGCTATTTGTTTGTTTTTTTTTTAAAAAAAAAGGCTGTTAAATATCACTGAGTGTCATGCTGATTTGGGGATCTTTAACAGGAACCAAGTCAAACAGAGACAATGGAAAATATACCCTTAACAACTAACTCTGTTCCTAATGCTAATTGCAATTCCTTTTTACAGGACCATCTTCAGGATCATACAGCTATTCAGTGTTCCTGATTGACTTAAACTCTGACTTTTGAAAAAGAATTGGATGTTCAACCCACATCATGGGGACTGAGTTCTACCTAGACACGTACTACCTGGGATGTAGGGGAGAAAAGGGAGAGAAGAGTGGAACCCTTCAAAGACACGATCAGGAGAGGGGAAAGTTTCAGATGAAATGGACAGGGGTGTGAATAGATTAAAGCAGGGAAATAATGTGATGCCTTCTGCTTCCACCCTCATCATCACAGCATTTATATAGCTCTTTAAGATTTGCAAATATTATCTCATTTGATTTTCACAATAACCCTGGGAGGTAGGTGCTATTATTATTCCCATTTTACTGATGAGGAAACTAAGGCAGAGGTTAAGTGTCTTGCCTGGGGTCACATTGCTTGGAAGTTTCTAATGTCAGATTTGAACTTAGCTCTTCCTGACTCCAGATCCAGCCCTCTATCCACTACACCACCTAGCCGCCCCAGGTTGAGTGAAATTTTGATTAGACAATTAAAGATGTTAAAGGGAAAGGTGATGAAAGGTCTGCAAGAGGATGGCAGTTGGTGGAAAGGATGGAAATACTTGACTCAGAATTATGGAGAAAGCCTGGACTTGCAATTTTATCAATGGTAGGGAATGCCCTGGTGAAGAAACTCTATCTACCAATGCAGATAAGCACCTTCAGCATAATAGAGAGTTACCAAGAGGTTAAATCACTTGCCCAAGGTCATGAAGCTCACATTTGTCAGAAGCTGGACTTAAGCTAGGTCTTCCTGGTTTCAAGCACGGCTCTATTACCCAACCAAATCACCCACCATTGACATTTAGGCATTTCTGAAACATTGCTGCATATGGGCCATCATCCACTTAGCATTAAGAACACAGGCTTGATATGATAACAAGAGGTCAACAACAACAAATCATTGTAACCTGGGATTCATTGGGCTGCAGAATAGTGCAGTGAGTAGAGAGCTGGACTTGGAGTCAGGAAGACCTCAATTCAAATCCTGCCTCAGACATTCATTAACTACATGACTCTGAGCAAGTCATGTAAGCTTTCTCAGTCTTGGTTTCCTCATCTAAAAATGAGAATAATAGTGGGGCCTACCTCCCAGAGTTGTTGTAAAAATCAAATGAGATGATGTATGTACAGTACCTTATAAGCCTTACTGCCCTATATAAATATTATTATTACTATTATTATTATTATCATTACCATCATCATTATTTACTAGATTTTAGGACAGATAGCCTTTGTGGATGCCAGAGGGGGCATGACTGTCTTACCTGTGCTAAGTTTGAGGTTGAATCAGAATAAGGGATTGTTCCTCTTAGCTTTAAATGATCTGACATCTGGGGCTATCTCATCCTATAACTAGGATTCAAGGGATATAATTAACTCAAATGGGCAACATAACTTTGCAGAAAATGGAGAATTCTAGACTCCCTAATCTCACTAGGGAGCTCTGGACTCCAGATCCTAAGCACCCACTTATCATGAATTATGTCTAGACAAGCCACCAGGGAGGTGCTTTGTAAGAGCTTTGTAAGAGAAAACACTTATACCAAAACCTTTTGTACAAACAGCAGATTATTTCACTTGGCTTTTTCAATTAAAAGGATTTTTTTTTTAAATTGACCAAATACTTAGAATATTTTCTGTCCAGTCACCACTAAAAATCTTATATTTGTTATTATACTGTATTATGTTACATTATATTATGTTATGTTATCTTATATCATATCATATTATATTTTTGGAAAATATATTCTTTAATTGCATTCAATTGAAAACATAATTTAATACAGATTAGATGCCCCCACCTCGTAGTTGAAACAATGATATCTTTTTACATTATTAGTAGTAGGGTATCTTGTTATGAGTCAAATAATATATAAAGTAACCTCACTTTATGATTTCATGATTTTTTTCTCCCTCTGGAGATGACTGGAATATATATATAACTATATAATCAGATTTAATTACAAATGAAATTAAGTATTATGTAAATGGAACATTTCTTGAAGGTAAGCTACAGTTATATCTTTGTTGTAGCTATTTCCAAAATTTAAAATACCATCATAAAATATATAGACATATACATATATGTGTGTATGTGTACATATATGCAAATACAATACACATATGTGTGTATGTGTGAAATCTAAACCATAACTAGGGCAGGGCAACTAGGCCTTTCCCACAGGGCACTAGAATTAATGGCATCCAATCAGTCACTCAGGAGTCTAAAAACAAATGAACTCAGCAACTAGTTTGCCAGAATATTTAGGTGGCATACTACTACTAATAATATTTGCGTATGACATAAAGCTAGATATGCAATACGTTAGATGACAGGATTTAAAAAAAAAAAACCTCACCAGCCTAGAATATTGGGCTGAATTTAACAAAGAAAATGTAAAAGCAAATTATACTTAGGTTCAAAAAATCTTATACTTCACAAGTATAAGATAGATGAAATCTAGTTATATAACAGGTGGTCTGAAAAAGGTCTTTGATTTAATAGGATCCCATGTCCAATATGGATCAACAGTGTGATGCGGCGGCCAAGAAACTAATGGAAACTTTGCATTAAAAAGAGGCATGGCCTCCAGCAACAGCAAGATGATATTGTTACATTCTGACCTTCCCCACTTCAGAAATACTCTGTTCCACTTTGGATGCTGCATGTCAAGAAGGGCGTCACTAAGCTGTGGAGTAACCAGAGGACCGCCGCTACACAATGATGAAGAACACTGAGTACATATAATTTGAGAAACAATTGAAGGACTGAGGATGTTTAACCTAAAAAAAAAAGAAGAAGAAGAAGAAGAAGAAGAAAGAAGAAGAAGAAGAAGAAGAAGAAGAAGAAGAAGAAGAAGAAGAAGAAGAAGAAGAAGAAGAAGAAGAAGAAGAAGAAGAAGAAGAAGAAGAAGAAGACTCAGTTGTGGCTTCCAATATTCTCTTCCAATATTCAAAAGAATGCTCCCCCAGAGATTAGGCTTGGCATATGATAGATATTCAGACAGGGTTTGGGCTGGTAGGTGATCATTTTCATATATGAGGGTGCTCCCCCCAACTTTCCAGCTTCCTTTTGTATGTCATCTTCCCCAATTGGATTGTAAGTTCCTTGAAAGAAGGAATTGTCTTTCTTATTATTTGCTTTCTTCAGCTCTTAACATAGTGTCTGGCACATAGTGGGAACTTGTATTGTATTTTCTTGTATTGTATTACATTGTATTATTTGAATTTTCATGATGGGAGACAAGGCTAGGCAGACCCTTCTCTCTGCCAGTGCCTCCAGATGTTGGACATAGGCTATTTTAGAAACTCCTGCAAAGTATGGAACAAAACCATCCTATAGTGAGAGCTTGTATACTGTCCATGGGAAATAACATGAGTAATCTCAAACCAGCAGTTCATAAATATTGCTCTATAAGGAAAGGGGAAGACACTGTGTTTATTTTGAGCCCAGAGTGCATTGCATTCATTTTTAAAATGTCAGACATATGCATGTAAAGAGGTCTTATTTTCCAGCAATATGTTTTTCCATATAACACTGAATTAAAAAGGAATGGCTAATGCAGAGACGAGTGAATGAATCATAAACTTGGAGTGCAAGAAAAACAAAATAATACAGCAAGCTATTAGTTAGACTCTTCCTTTCTCCTCAGCCTAGCCCATCCCAGAGCATTTGTGCATATTGATCTGGGGGATATCAGTAGTCTACTGAAGGCCAAGATGTACTGGACCCTGTGCTCCACCCCCCCCCCACTTCTGAAATTTACGAGATCTTGCCAATTTCACATACTCTCTCTAAACATTGAGGGGGGGGCTCTATATTGAAGTTCGGGCTCTTACTAGGCTTCCCATTTTTCACTGCAAAGAAACCCAATTTATTCTCTGTTCAAAGGAAAAATGGAATCACCAGCATCTCGGTGGGAACTGATGAAAACATTGGCAAAACTTTCAGGTAAAAGAGATCAACTTGTTTACCAATCTGGCCTTAAGTGTGTAGGTGTAGGGGGGAGGGAAATGGTTCCATTTCCATTGTTGTCTCATGGGTACCTTGGTGGGGGGCCGTTATGAAGGATGGCTCTCTGCTATTCCTCCTGCCAATGGAAAACCTTTTAAAAAAGCAATTCAGCATTTTAATCATTATACCGGGTCATCTGAAAGAAAAGTATTTAACTTTCCTTCTGGTTTTCATTTCTCCCCTTGCTCTATGCAGGCACGGCGGTGCTGACAGAAACAGATTTCTGGCCTTCTGAAGGCACCTCATATACAGAGCATCCACATCCTGCTTGCTCTTTTGCTGGGGCAACATAATCAATTTTTTAAAAGCTCTTTTCTCTTCTGACCATGGTGACCATATGCTTGAGTAGAGACTATAGGTTAAAGTCCACTGAAAGTAATTGAATTGGATTGCCCTTGCGTTTCTGGTCAATGACCAGGGTCAGTGGATTCAAGCTCTTTTCTAGAAATTCTACTTTCCTCATCTTACTTCGAGATGCACCTGGGCAGTTGGCTTTGTGGGGAGAGGGGAAAAGATTCAGGCAGGAACTAGGAAATCACAGGGAAATTGGCTTTCCAATTGTGTATGCGGGTCATTATACCAAACCTCGGTTTCTCCATCTGTACAATGGAGAAGTCCCTTATAAGCCTTAAAGTTCTATAGACAAAGACGCTAGTATCCCCATAATTGTACAATCTACTTTGATCGCAAATCTGAGTCCCTCCCTAGACAGAGTTGCTGCTAATTAGGAGGACCCCAGCCCCTCTCTTTATGCTAAATGAAGCCTCTGTTTTCTTTGGAGAGGAGTTTCAGCTAGCGACAGAACTTCTAATTTTCTCTCCCTGCCCCCTCATTGTAATCTCTGTGTGGGGTTCTTCTCCCCATGCAGGTTGGGACCTTCTGTGACTTAATGTCTTATGGGGTTGCCTTGGGGTCTTCCGAGGTTAAGAGACTTGTTTAGAGTCATACAGACAGTATGAGTTAGAGGCAGGGTTTGAACCCAGGGTTTGTTCTTTGTTTTTTTCAGAAGGCAGGCTATTTTAGGTGGCTAAGATAGGGCTGGGGCTAGATGAACTCTGACTTCTTTTCTGTGGAGGAAACTGTCTTCAGAGTCCAGTTTTAGAGAAAAGTCTCTATTTCAATAGGTTTTATTTGCTAATTGGATCAGTATTTGAACCAAATTCTAAAAGCAAGTAAGCTCCAATCCAGTAAACATGTATTAGGTACTTAGTATGTGCCAGGCACTGTGCTAAGCACTGAGAATACAAAAAGAGACAACAGACAGGTCCCTACCCTCAAAGGAGTTCACAATATAGTGGAGGAGACAACATACAAAGAAATCTATACAAAGCAAGCTATACACAGAATAAATAGGAAATAATTTACAGAGAGAAGGCATTCGAATTGAGGGGGGTGGGGAAGGTGTCCCATACAAGATGAGATTTTAGATGGGACTTAGAGGAAGCCGGGGAGGCCAATGCACAGAGTAGAAGAAGGAGAAAGGTCCAGGCATGCAGAAAAGTCAGAGAAAATACCTGGATTCAAGAGATAGAGTTTCAAGAAAAACTTCCAAACAATCTTGTTTCTGTTGTTTAGTACTTTGCAGTCATGCCCAACTCTTTGTGACCCCATTTGGGGCTTTCTGCCTAGAGATATTGGAGTCGTTTGCCATTGCCTTCTCCAGCTCATTTTACAGATGAGGAACTGAGGCAGACAGGATTAAATGACTTGCCCAGGGTCACGCAGCTAGTAAGTGTTTGAGGCTGGATTTGAACTCAGGTCTTCTTGACCTGGCAGTCCACAGTGCCACGTAGCTGCCCTCCTGACAATCAGAGCTCTCCAAAAGTGGAATGGATTCCCTTGAGAAGTGGTGGATGTTTCTACCCTCCCCCACCCCACCCTCATCCCAGAGGTCTTCAAGTAGACAATCACTTCTCTGGTATGTTATAGAGGCGATCCCTTCCTGTATGGGTTAGATGATATGGCCACAGTGTTGCCTTCCAACTTTCAGAAATCTGTGAACCTGGAAGCATCTGGAGAGTGAACAGCTTGAATGTGCCCTGTTTACATCAGCATCTCATTTTCAACATGCAGGAAAACGTCTCTTCTCTACTTAAATTGACCTCAGAGTTAGGACAGAAGTGGAAGACCCTTGCAGATTTTGGTAGGAGGAGGAGTTTTGAATGCTGGCATTGGTTGCTCAATACTGCTTATTGTTCAGTCACGGTGCCATCAAAATCTGTTGAAAGAATGGAGGATGAAAGGAGAAGAGAGGAGAAAAGAGGAAAGCAAAGAAAGGAAGGAAGGGAGGGAGGGAGGAATAAAGGATGGAAGGAAGGAGGGAAGGAAGGAAGGATTCTAGGACAAAGGAAAGGGAAATAAGAAATAAGAAAGAGAAGAGAGAAGAAAGGGAAGAAAAAATCATCTCACCATGCACTTCTACCATGAAATGACTTAGTTTTTCTCTTGCTGCCTTACTGACTCTTTTATAAAACATCTTGAGAGCCTTCCTTGAATGGTACAGTGGAAACTCAAAAACATCAGTAACCATGTGTCAGCCTCTATGGTTATCCTCCAATGAGAAATGATTTCATTTTTAGGCCTAACTAAGTTTGGAGGACTAGGCATGGAAAATTCTGATTGACAATCAGAAATCAACACACACCAGGAAAGGAACTGGCAACTTCATTCAGATCATCTGTTTTCACTCCAGCTAAAAAAGCTCTGTGTGACCTGCGTCTCTCTTATGACTAGCTCATTGTTTAATACTTATCCGGTACCAAAAATGTGCCAAGAGAGAGGCAGAGGAAGGAAGAGAGAGAGGGAAGGAAGGGAGGATCAGAGAGAGGAGAAGAGAGAGGGGGAGAGAAGGGATGAGAGAGAAGAGGAGGAGGAGGAGGATGAAAGAGAGACAGAGACAGAGAGACAGATAGAGAAACAGAGAGAAGAGGGAGAGACAGAGAGAGAAAGAGAGAGACAAAGACAGAGACACACACAGAGAGAGACAAAGAGACAGACAGGTAGACAGAGACAGAGAAACAGAGACTGTCCATCACTAATTGCTTTCTTTCAGGATTTACCATTTAATTAGACAGATGGAGAAAAATACCAAAATGGTCATTCACCACCACAATTGTTAATAATAAGCTGTTCCTGGCAGAATATCACATTGACAAGAGGAAGCCCGACCCTGAGTCTTGTATTATTCCATGTAATGAGATGCCACCTCCTTTGTTCCCCATTGCCACTAGCCTGTCGAATGCCCTATGGAAGGCTGCAGCCTCTGCTCTGTGCTCACACTGGTATCTCAGCAAATCAGATGCTTTTGTCCCAGGGATATCTTCTGATCTGCTTTTTCTCTCTCTAGCTCAGCCCCTATGCAGGTTTTAACAAGATCTGCTTCTTGTCCTCTAAAAGCCAGGGCTCCCGAGCAGCCGTGGACCCTGTGGAGCCCAAGTCTATGACTAACTAGCTGTGTGTTCTTGGGGGGAACAAGGCCATATGTGAGGTGATATTGCTTGCCTATCAGAAGCAATGTTTCACAATGGAAAAAATATTCACTTTGGAGTCAGAAAACCTAGGCTCAGCCACTTACTGCCTTTGTGATCTTGGGCAATCAAGGTATTAAAAACCAGGCATTTATAAACCTACAATGTGTAGGACACTGTGCTGGGAGCTGGCGATAACAAAAATAAAAATGAAACAAAGAGTCTCTCCCATCAAATAGCTTCCATTATATGGGTGGAGGGGAGAGACAACATTCACATATATAAGGACATATAAAATATGTGGAAATCACTCACTTAACCTCACTGGGTGTCGGTTTCCTCTTCTGTAAAGGAAGGGAGTGAGGTTATAGAACTTCAGGGTCCTTTCCAGTCCTAAATGTGTTATCTTATGACCCCAAAATGGATAAACTAATTGTCCTTTCTGAGGGTGCTGATCCCAAGCATTTGAGAGAATGCTCTATATGATGGTACTTCAGTCAGTCCAGAAGTCATCTTTCCATAGAGAAAATTCCCAGTGGATAACTAGTGACTATCTAAGAGCTGCATGGGCTGACTCATGGAGGAGTGAGTTCTTTCTCCCTGAAGATCTTGGAAAGGCTGGATGGCCAAATTCTGAAGGCCTTGCAGAAAGCATTTCAGTTCTTGCACGAGTTGGACCAGATGGCTTCAGATCCTTCCAGATCTGACATTCTGGTTGACTCTTCTGTTCTGCAAGGCCCTTTGCACTGTGCCTTTTGTGCTATCTGAGTCTGGGTGACGAAATGATGTTGCTAAAGTAACATTGGCTTAGAATCACACCTTGGACTCTTACTAAGTTTGCAGCCCTAAAGCAAGTCACAACCTCTGAGAGCCTCAGTTTCCTCATCAGTAAAATGGAGGTGATAATGATTTTTCTATTTATATTATGGGATTCTTGTGGGAAAAGGTCTTACAAATCTTAAAGTGCTGTATACAGTTATCATTATCATTATTATTATTCTCACCCTTTTTAAAGGGGTTCAAATAGAAAGAGTCCTGGGATAAGTCACTCTCTTGCTTTTTTTTCTATTATATTTAATGTCCTATGGACTACTTAATAGATGGATGAAGTAATGATTTTGTATGTGGATAATTATTTTTATCCAAAATAAATTTTATAAACCTATACCATAAAAAGATCAATAGTGAATATGGGCTAACCATGTGCCAGGCAATATTCTAGGTACAAACTTAAAAATAAAGGAAGATAAATAGACCCTGCCCTGTAGGACTCCACAATCTGATGGGGGAAGATAAAAACACAAAAAGAAGGTTAAGAGGGCAGGGGAAGGGCAAGGTACCCACAACATGGGGCATAGTGGAAAGTCCCAAGATAGTGCAGCCTGGTGAGAAATGAGGAAGTGTCTCAGCTGAGCTTTCTCCTTAAACAGAGAGTTCAATCAAAGAAATGGAGAAAGGTCCTATAGGTACAATACTTAAAGCAGCTCTTTATATATATGGTGGCAAAGAACTAGGAAGCCAGGGGGAACCCATCGGTGCGGAACACTGGAACAAATTCTGTTATATGAATGTCAGTGAAGAAACATTTATTAAGCACCTGCTATGTGCCAGGCACTGTTCTGAGTGCTAGGGATACAAGAAAGGTAAAAAAAAAAATTCCTGCCCTTGAGGAGCTCACAATCTAATGGGGTGGAATATTATTGAGCCTGAAGAAATGGCAAAGGGGCAGGTGTCAGAGAAACATGAGAAAACTTACACGAATTGAAGCAAAATGAAGCGAGTAGAACCAGGAGAGCAATTTATACGATAAAATATTGCAAAAATGAAAGCTGTTCAAAGACTTAAGAATCTTGCTTAATAAATGACCAACCATGACTCTATGCTATTACCCCTAACCAGGTGAACTCCATCCAGACCTTTCAGATTTGCTCAGTTCTCCATGTCTTAGATCAAATTTCTTGGACTTTGCCTCTTGTTTTACAGACCTGAGATATCTTCCTAAGATGAGGTATGCTACTCCCCTCTGGACAGAGAGATGATGGGCTCAAGATGCAGAATCACACATGCATTTTTGGACATGGCCAATACAGGAATTTGTTTTACTTGGCTATGGATATTTATTACAAGGGCTTGGTTTTCTCCCCCCCTCCCATTGGGGATGTCATGAAGTTGGAGGGAGAGGAAATAAATGCTTAGTAATTGGGAAAAAATAAAAATTAGATTGCTTCTTTTGTTTTTATATTATTCATTTTTGAGGAAAAAACACCCTTTTCTCCCATCTTCCAGATTAAACCCTCCCCTGTCAAGCAAAATGTCTGCTATCGCAGATTTCCTGTCCAAGTAGGCCCCCATTTCATTCTCTGACATGAAGCGGAGGAGGAAGGAAGGTTGTGTTATCCATTCTCCAGAACCTTTTTGGTTTTTCAGTTATTCAGTGCCTTTTTAGTAATCTTTTCAATTCTATTGTTGGAGCCATTGTGTAAATTTCATAATTGCTATCATTACTAAATAGATGCTATTGTATGTAGCCCCATTGCTTTCCAGCCCTGCCTCACCTGGTGTCATGGAAGATGCCATATCTTATGTTCAAGCTCCTCTTGTCCTCGCCTTAATTAGAAGCAAGTTGCCTGTATTGAGTAGTGACTTTCTCCTGGCTAATACTCCTTCGCTTCAGAGTCCTGGCCTGGCTACAGACAGCCAGCAACGTCAAAGAAGACCGAGATCATCTTGTTTTTTGCTCCCTGGTGCTACTGCCCTTAAACTATCTCGCCTCTATCCAGAACTTTTAGGCTTATTCAATTCTCCATGTCTTAGATCAAAGGCCTTGGACTTTGTCTCTTGCCTCACAGGCCTGAGATATCTTCCTGACCTTTCCCTTTAATTCAGTTCACCAAACACTCATTTCTATTATGTGCAAGGTATTCTTTTGTTCATTGGTTGTACAAAGTCAAAAATGAAACCCCTGTCCTCAGGGAGCTTACATTCTACTTATAGCTCTTGGTATTCTTTTGAACTGTACTTGACTCGAACTTTCATTCTGCCCCTTCCTGGCCAACTCAGCTCTGCTCTGACCCCAGAGCAACACTTGACCTATGATTTACTGGAGCTTGAAAACTTTGTGCCCAAAGAGACAAAACATATATGCATATTTGGGATAATTAGTTGACAGTTGACTCTAATTCTGAGGGAATGTAAAGGCTATTGAAGATAATATTTTTTCCTCCCTGTCTGAAGTCAGAAATCCCAGAGATCAACCAAATGTAAAGATGTGGAGTTGTTCTATCAGGATGACAGACAGCTGCAGACTGAGGTACTCTCAGAAAGGGGCAGTCATTTGTTGATTCATGGCACATGCCTTTGATCGTTGAAGGAGAAGGAATAGGCATTATCCCAATGTATCTATAGCAGCTTTCTCTGCATTATTCATTTCTGCCTTGCTTTGCACCTCAGTGATTCCCCATGAATTGAGCAGACCCCTCCTTTTTCTTTCTTGTGCCTTCTTGGGGGCCTCTCTCTGAAGATGCACTCCTTTTAGAAAAATATGAATGACTTCATGCTCTTCATTAAGTACCCATTACCTCTTATTTATGGGGAGCAAATATAGCAAGGTATTTAATTATCTCATGGTATTTCTCTAACTGCTAATTATCAAGAGAGATGCTGTTTTTCCTAATATGTGGAGAGTAATACATCTTACCTAAACATATAGAATACAACACATCCACAATTGACCAAATATTAGCTATAGGTGATGATTATTTGATTTTTACAGCTAGCCAATAATTCAATAAGGTAAATGCTTTGCCAACATGTTTGTTGTTGTTCAGTCATTTCAGTTGTGCCCAACTCTTTGTGTCCCCATTTGGGGTCTTCTTAGCAGAGATACTGGAGTGGTTTGCCATTTCCGTCTCCAGCTCATTTGACAGATGAGGAAACTGAGGCAAACAGGGTTAAGTGACTTGCCCAGGGGCACACAGCTAGTGTCTGAGGCCAGATGTTAGAGAATGCCAATTTTTGCATATAATATTTTTTTTTCTGAGAAAGAACCATACAACTGACAATAATAAAAGATTTAAATGAGTCACCAGGATGCTAGTTTTAAATGTTGCACCATCTTGATGCATGGCCATATAAAATGTATATGATGTTACCGGTTATTTTTATTTTATAGGCAGCATATTCCCCAGGAGATAGAGAAATGCTCCCTGGTTTTCCTCATATTTATCTCTTCATTCAAAGAACTCCAAGGTTTTCATCTTTGTAGTGGGGTTGTGTTCAGAAGAAAACTCCTACTTGTTTGGAAACCCTCAAAGGATGTTTCCCAGTCTTTTATTTGAATGGCCTCTGACTCTCACCTTCCCTCCTCTGGGTTATCTCTAGACATTTTCTACATCATTACTCCATCCTCCCCTCTGGCCTCACAACACATGCCCAGAAGCAATGCTGGACCCAGGATCACCTTTTCCTTTCCAATACCCTTAGCTGGGAATAGTCTTCTTGTCTCTCTTGGCCACAACATTGATTTTCCTTCCATTTTTTATAGTTCAGCTGAAATAGAAGAAGAAATAAAACTTGCCTTGGTCTAGAATCTTTTACCTTCATTCTTTTTTTTCTTGTATTAGTAATTATTTAACCAATAAACAATACAGGATGATGTAGTCTGTAGTCAAAATGCCTCTTTGTAGAACATAGTACAATCATTAGTAGAGGTCAAATTTTAAAACCCTTTGCAGAAATTTTCAATGTAAACTCATGTCTCCCTTCTTTTCCCAATTTCCCAAACTCTTGCCACAGTGAAAAGACTTTTGTCCCATGCTTTTTACCTAGAATCATAAACTCTCAGAGTTGGTAAGGAAACTTGGAGATGATCTGGTCTAGAACCTGATGGACATGATGTGAAAGTTCTCAATTAATTTTACAGTCAAAGACTTGTAACTGAAATATCTGATTCTAGTGAGATTTAGTGGTTTGCTTGGTGTGTGTGTGTGTGTGTGTTATGTATGTGAATTTTCCAATTAATGATTATGATATAAAAAGGTGGCATGGCAGATAGAGTGCCAGGTCTTCAGTCAACCTGATTTCAAATCTAGCCTCAGACACTTATGAGTTGTATGACCTGGGGTAAGTCACTTAACCTGTGTTTGCCTCAGTTTCCTCATCTGTAAAATGGGGATAATAGCTCTCCCCTTCCAGGGTTGATATGAAGATCAAATGAGATTATATTTATAAAGTGCTTAGCACAGTGTCTGGCACATAGAAGGTGTATTATAAATGTTGGCTATTTGTTATTATTATTATTATTCTCAATACATAATAATAATTATTGTTATTATATCAGGATGTGCCTGGGTTTGAGTCAAGTCACATAAACTCTAATTCTCCCAAACAATCCTCAAAAGCTTTAAAGTTACAGAAGAGTTCCTGCTCTACATTGCTAAAGATGTTGACTCACTGGGTTCTCCCTGAATTATAATCACGGATCCAGCCAAAATATTCAAGACATTGACACTATCAATACTAATGAAAATACTAACAACTTACATTTCTATGGTATCTTAAGGTTGGTAATGTCCTTTCCTCACCCTATGAGGTTGATAGTGGAAATACCATTATCTCCATTTGACAGATGAAGAAACTGAGGCATAGAGTGATTAAATGGCTTGCCCATGGTTACACAGCTTGTAAAGGTCTGAGATGGGGTTAGAATTAAGGCTTTTAACTTCTGTCCTGAACTCTTTCCAGTTCCTTTCTAATTCATATCCATATATCACAGACTTGGAGACCAAGGATTCAGAAACTGACTCAAATCATTTGCCATTTTGTTGTGTCAGTTTCTTTATCAATAAAATAAAAGTATGGTCAAATAAAAGTATGGTCATCTAAAGTATGGTCAAATAAAAGTATGGTCATCTACAGAACTGGTGGTGAAGACAGAAAGTAAAGTAGTTCGGTCCATTTGGGGATCATAGATTTAGAAGGAAACGATGTAGGGCATTAGAAGTCATCTACAGATAAGGAACTGAGGCTTGGAAGGCTTAAGTCATTTGCCTAAGGTCACACAGGTTTTTACTGACAGAATCAGGAATAAGAAGATGACAGAGTTGGAAGGGACTTTTGAGATCATCTTGCCCAACCACCTCATCTTACAGATGTCTCTAAATCTTCTGTTTTCCCCACTAGACTTCTAGAGAAGGGAAGAAAGGAGAAGACCAAAGGATGCTAATGCTGTGTGCAGACAGGAGGAGGAGGAGGACAGAGAGAGCCAGGGGGCTTAGGGCTTGAGTCAGGGCCTCAAGTGAAGAGAAACAGAGAAAGAAACAGATTCTACTCAGCCCAATCACCCAGTAAAAAAAGATTGAAACAGGGCAGCTAGGTGGTGCAGTGGATAGAGCACTGGCCCTGGACTCAGGAGGACCTGAGTTCAAATCCAGCCTCAAACATATGATGCTCACTAGCTTGTGTGACCCTGAGCAAATCACTTAACCCTGATTGCCTCGCAAAAAAAAAAAGATTGAAACAAAGAAACCTAGTAGCCTAAGATCCTAGTAAGCAGTCTTCTTCCTTCCCAACTATAAGCAAGAAAAAGGAGAAACCCCAGAGAATAAGGAAAGAATAAGGAATAAGGAAAGAGCAGAGAGTTGAATCATGCTCAGACCTCTCAGGAAGTAAGTTGCACCTAGTTCTTCCAAATCAGCTTTCTATCCCTGAATTCATCTGGTCATCCCCTAAGTTCTTCAAAGATTCTTCTCAGAACTGAGATGGGTATTTTCCATTTCAAATTCTAAGCTCAAAGATGTGTCTGATGGCAAAGGTGTTCTCTCCCTCCGTTTCCTCCTCCCCCTCCCTCTTCCCCTTTCTCTCCCTCTCTATCTCTCCCTCTTACCTCTCTCCATTTCCCTCCCTCTCTTCTTTCACTCCTCTCTCCTTTTCTCTGTCTCTCTGTCTTTCTCTGTTTCTCTCCCTCTTTCTCCCCTCTCTTTCCTTCCCTCTCTTCTCTTACCCCCCCCGTCTGTCTTTGTCTCTCTCTGTCAATCTCTGTCTCTCTGTCTCTGCATCTGTGTGTCTCTGTGTGTCTCTGTGTCTCTCTCTGTCTCCCTCTTTCTCACATATATTTACTTTCTTTGGCTCCTGTTCAGTTGAAATTCTGGTATTCTACTTAGTGACCTGAAGGGTGGCATTCCTTGCTCTCAACCAGTCTTTATATAAGAGATGCTAAAAAAAAAAAGCTTTCTGAAGGAAAAAAGAGCAGAGCTTCATCTGATCTTTCCCCCTTTGTGCTTCCTGGAATTACCTATCTTTTTGTTTCTGAGTTGAATGAAAAACATTACAGTTGAGATTTGTTTTCAGAGTTCTTGTTGCAATAAAGAAAAAACAACGTGTCTGCTGGCTCTTAGAAGTTCTCATTGGTGGGATGTGGATCAAGGAGTTGCAGTTGGCCTTATAGTCTCCGCTGTCCTTCATTTTACTGCTCATTCATGTCATCCTGCTCCTCTCAATGCCAGCTAGAAACTCCTGGGGAATTGAGGCCTGTCATTTATTCCACATCAGAGGCCAGGTCAAGTTTAATCCTGAAGAAATCTTTGATGTAATCTGATATCATCACTGGTATTTTAATATTTATTAAGGATGCTTGGCATGCCAAACTCTACTCAAAATTGGAAAAGGTCCTTGAGTTCCCATCTCTTTTTTATGTCCCAAATAATTTAACTGTGCAAGGCATAACTTACTTGGATGCTTCCTCTCCTCACTGAATTTAACCTTGATGCAGCCTGCCTCCCCTTCCAGGGTGCTTAGGGAGCCTCCGTGAGACATCGAGCTTCTGGATGTGAGAAGTCATGGATTATAGATGTGACCTCCTAAGGACAAACTTCCTGCCACTGTGAATTGGCATGGATCCCCAAAGTGCTGCAAGTCCTATGGTCATGTCACTAGCCTGAGATGCCCCTTTCGTTTAATGCCAAGGGAGTGCCCATCGTTTTCAGAGTTCTTTTCCTTCCATTGAAATGAAATTGGCTAGCCATTGGGCTTAGTTCTGCCCTTGGGGGCTAAAGACAATGCTGAATACCTCTTCCACAGGACAACCCTTCAGCTATGCAAAGCTGGGCATCAAGAATCCACATTCTAACTTACCAGACAGGTAATTTATCACCTTTGCTTGAACCCATCCTAGTATGGCAAACCACATTTGTGGAGTGGTGGCCTGGAGGCAAGATTGGAAGTCAAGAAGTCAGGGTTCAAATATTGTCTCAGAGGCTGGGTAAGCATTGGACTCTGGACAAGTCTTCCCTTTCATGGAATCTCACTATTAGCAGGCCTCACCTCAGAGGCCATCTGCTCAATTCAGTACCTGAACAAGGATAGACACTACAATTGACTTCATTATTGTCCTTTTTCTCAAAGAAGACCAAAATGGCATTACTATATTGGGGTCAAAGTATAGTGTGTCTGACTGTGGCTGATCAGACCAATGTGAGCTCAGAAAGCTCTACCACAGGTCAAGCACAAATAGTTCATGTGAACAATTTACTAGACTAATGATCATCTATCCTCAGGCCCATAACCATATGGAGGAACTTCTAATTCCCAGAGCAGGCCAGTCTTTTTCCTTCCTCCTTCCTTCCTTCCTTCCTTCCTTCCTTCCTTCCTTCCTTCCTTCCTCCTTCCTTCCTTCCTTTCATCCTTCCTTCCTTTCATCTTTCCTTCCTTTCATCCTTCCTTCCTTTCATCCTTCCTTCCTTCCTTTCTTTCTTCCTTCCTTTCTTTCTTTCTTTCTTTCTTTCCTTCTTTCTTTCCTTCTTTCCTTCTTTCTTTCCTTCTTTCTTTCTTTCCTTCTTTCTTTCTTTCCTTCTTTCTTTCTTTCCTTCTTTCTTTCTTTCTTTCTTTCTTTCTTTCTTTCTTTCTTTCTTTCTTTCTTTCTTTCTTTCTTTCTATCTCTCATTGTTAAGAAGGGATGTGATCTTCCCTGAGTGAATAATAGAATCTCAGAATAAGAAGGGACCTCAGCAGCCTTCTAATTCCACCCAGCCCTGGACCAGAGTACACCCTACCATGTAGCCAAGTAGCCATTCAGCCTTAGTTTAAAGACTTTTGATGAGAGAGAACTCACTAACTCCCAAAGTAGCCCATTACACTTTTGGTTAATTCAAAATGTTAGGAAGATTTTCTTGATATCAATCCTAAGCCAGCCTGCCTGTAACTTTCTCCTTATGTTATTTACCTTTTTTGAGACTTTCCTGAATCCCAATCCCTTGGAACACTACCTCTTCAAACTGCCTTATATTTGTTCTGCATACTCTCTTTATATACTTACATACATTCATGTTGTCTTCTCCGTTAGAATGTAAGCTCTTTGAGGTCAGGAACTGATTCATGTTTTCTTTTGCACCCCCAGTATTTTTTGTTTAGTCATTTTTCAGTCACTTCTGATTCTTCATGACCTCTTTTGGGGTTTTCTTTGCAAAGATACTTGAGTAGTTTTCCATTTTCTTCTTCAGCTCATTTTATAGATAAGGAAACTGAGGCAAACAAGGTTAAATGACTTGCCCAGAGTCACACAACTAGCAAGTATCTGAGGCTATATTTTAACTCAGGTTTTCCTGATTCCAGGTTTGGCACTCTCTCCACTGAGCCACCTAGCTGCCCAAAATGCAGCATGATATAAATGTGGTTGACTTGATTCCTCATCTGGAAAATGGTGATATATGCCACAGAACCCATCTCACAGTGTCCTTGTGAGTCTTATATGAGATAATCCAAATAAAGCCCTTTACAAAGCCATATCAATGTCAATTGTTTGTCATTATAATGAATGGATAAGAGAATGAATGAATGAGAAAGCTTGTAGAGTACCAAGCTAAGGGCTAAGTTATGATGATGATAAGGAGGAGGAGGAGTTAAAGGAAGGGAGATGGTTCCTGATGCTGGGCAAGGCTGATATCCTTCACTGACATCAGTAAAGGACCATCACATCCTCTCCCCTGCATCCTCACTCCCCCTCTTTCTCATCTCCATTCTTCTTCCCTCCCTCAGGCTCCCTCTGAGAATCCTCTGCACCACCCCCTCCACTCCCAGTCAGGGGCCAGGGGCACTCAGGGCATTCCTTTCTGAAGTTTGTTTGCAAACTTTCTGGGCACCGGCCCCAGAGCTGCCTTTCCTGCCTCTGACACTGAAAATTGATTCTCCTCTAATCACCTTCTCTGCTGTTCTGCAGCCTTCTCCCGGATCCAACAGCTTCCTGCTTTTAACAGCTTATTTAAGGTCCCTCGGAAAAAAAGAGGCGGGGTGAGGAGAACCTGCCTGCCTCCAAGGAGAGAGGCTGCTGGAAGCAGTGTTACGAGCTAAAAATAAACTCCTTTTGCAGCTAGGGACAGCCAGGGTGTAGAGTTAGATTACCTGGCCACTCTCCAGCATGATTGCATTGAATTCATAGTCATTTTCTATTAGAATAAGGAAAAGTGTTTGCTTAGGTGTCTGTGTGTTACCTAGGTGTGGGAGACCATTTTAAAACTGGCCACTTCCTGGGCAGTTGGGAACAGAGCTCTATTTTTCACAGCCAGGGCTTCTCCTGTTCAAATGTCCTCCTTGCTAAGTGTTCACATCCAAGGTTAAGTTTTACTATTCTTAAAATAACCACTACGGTGTGATTCCCCACTGCCCACCCATCACATGGTGATTTGGCCTGAATAAACTCCCTGACCTGCTAAATTACCTAGTACTGAATTTCAAACATTAAGTGTGGCACCCTAGGACCCCGATCTCTTCTTGACAAAAGTGCTCAGGTCTCCATTTTCCACATGAGAAAACTAAAGGCAGAGGTCCTACAGGGCTCAGGAAGTAGGGATGCAGAAAACTGTCATTAAAACCCCAGGCCAAGGTTCAGCAAACCCCTCCAAAGTTCTGCCTGATCCCTGGTCTTCTAGCATGTTGGGATGGGGTAGAGGGAAATTGCCGCTCCAACTCTCCATGGGCAGAAACGAAGGGGAGGAAAAGAGGGAGACAGAAGTCCCCTGTGGGCCTCTGGGATGGGAGTGGGGTGTGCAGAGGTTATTCCAGCATTGACACATGGTAGAGAAGAGATCTGTGTACTCCAATTTAAAAATAAATTGTAGAAGGCAGCTAAGTGGTGCAATGAATAGAGCACCGGCCCTGGAGTCAGGGGGACCTGAGTTCAAATGCGACCTCGGACACTTAACACTTACTAGCTGTGTGACCCTGGGCAAGTCACCTAACCCCAATTGCGTCGCAAAAATAATAAATAAATTGTAGGCGAGTCTGTGATGTGGCAGACAAAATAGTTAAAGAGAGTTTTGGTTTCTTTATGAGAAGCATTATTGTCAGGGTTGCATCATAGATCATGCGATCATCCAATAACAGATTTAGAGCTGAGAGGCATTATTGAGCCCAACCCCCTGATCTTACAGATGAGGAAAGTGAGACCGAGAGAGCATAAGTGATTTGCCCACACTGCTACTGTCTGTGCAAGGCAGAAATCAAACAGCTCTTTATGACTCCAAGTGTAATGTTCAATTCAGTACAGCAGAAGTGTCAGACTCTAGGCAGGTGGCCAGATTAGAAGGTAAAGGGAAACTGTTAAGCAAAGCAAATAAAGATACAACACAACATAGATGATGTTAATTTGTGGTTTTCAAATTCAATATGTGCCGGGCAGGGATCCATTTCTATTTGAGTTTGACACTACTGCACTAAAACACCCAAGGGACCTCAGTCTTTCCATAAACATTTATTAAACACCTACTACATACCAGACACTTTGCTAAGTGATAGACACTGTTGTAAGCATTGCCCAATCCAAGGATGTTTATTCTAAGCCCCTTACTTTGCAAATAAGGAAATTAAAACCTAGGGAGTTTAAGTGATGTGCTTGAGATCACACAGGTAGTAAGTATTAGAGAGAGATTTGGCCCCAGGTTCTCTGACTCCCAAGTCTGGGCTCTTTCAACTATAACAGCCGTGCTGTTGCTTTGGTCCCTCTGTACTCTGCCCAGATCAGACCACATCTACGGTATTGCATTGAAAACCTGGAATCAATACATAGAACTACGAACTAGGCAGATGCAGGGGCTTGAGTGCTTATGAGAGTTAGATGAAGGAAATTGGGATGATTAGCCAAGAGAAGATTAAGTAGGGGTTGGAAAAAAAAGTATAACTATCTTTAAATATTTAAAAGGATATCATATAGTAGATGGATTAGACTGAATCTCCTTGGCTTTTGAGGACAGAAGTAAAGCAGTGGGTGGGAGTTGCAAAGAGGCAAATTCGGGCTTGACAGAAGGAAAGATGTCCAAAGAATAAGAGCTCTCCCAAACTCAAATGGACATCCTCAGGAAATATCATTTTCCCCCTCCTTCACAGAATCACCAAATTGGAGAAATGGAAGAGACCTCAGAAGCCATTTCTTCCAACCCATGTCTAAAAAGAATCCCCACTGGAACATAACTGAGAGATCTCCACCCTCTGCTTTAAGATCTCCTATAGAGGAGAAACCTCTCAGGTTGGCCCAATTCACTTCTTGGCCCACTCTCATTTCAAGGATGGTTTTCCTGACATTAAGCTTAACTTAGCTTTTTCAAAAATTCTACTGCTTCTTCCCAGTTCTTCCTTCTGGAGTGAAACACAAATAGTCTAATTCTTCCTCCATATGTTAAGACCTTTGAGGTCTTTTTCTTGAAGTTTTGAAGACTGATCTCTTTGGAGGTCTTCAAGTAGAAGTTGAATGCCCCCTTGTCAGATAGGTTGTGGGGCGACTTCCTTCTTGGTTATTTTGAAAGTCAATTCCAACTTTGAGTTTTGGTGATTCCACGCTTCTATGAGATGGAAAGTAGTAGCTAATGCCAGCCCTCAGAAGAAACAACCAGACGTCAAAGCACATGTGTTGACACATGAGTTGACAATTGTCAGTCACTTCCCTAGGTTAACTGTGCATTATAAACTCATCCTAACAGAGTTGTCCAAAAGTGGAATGGACTGTCTTAGGAAGTAATGAATTTGCATCTCAATCTCTTCCTAACAATTACAGCCAGCTGAAGGTGGAAGGAGCTATCTCAGGAGGTAAAGAGTTCTTAAACCCTGGGAGTTCTCCAGTGCAATCTGGATGACTTTTTCAGGAATGTTATTACAAGATCCTTGTCCAAGGATAAGAATTGAACTTCAGAGCCTCTGGCTCTCTTCCCACTCCAAGATTCTGTAATTCCCCATTTATGGCCAAAGAATGGGTTTTTGCTGTCATAACAAAAGGGATTTGTCTTTATAGAAGTTCTGTCTCCCCAAGGTGTGACAGATGAGACAAACAAGGACCAGGACACAATCTGCAACTGAAATAGGCTGGTTTTCATTCCTGCCACTGATTTCACACCTTCATGGCAATCTCGACCATGAAAATGGATTAATTCCAAGGCCTTTTCTATTCTGATTAAACATTTTCTTTCACAGAGGTGTCAGAACTGTAAAACACCTGATCCAGCCAGTTAATTATAACCCCATCCGCTGCCTTAACCTTTCCAATTATCTGTTTTTTCATTGCTTGACCTGCCCTCCAGGTATCATTTACAGGTTAGTGATACTAAAAGCAGAGGAAAGGAGAGACTCTCCTGTGAACAGAAAGAGAGAATATTGAAAAGGTTGAAAGGTTCTAGAGATCCACAGAATGTGAAAGAAGCATCACCACCATCAACTATTTCCAATTTGTATGGCTGGGATTGCATAGTGAACCAAGTGTTGTTGCTGAATGTTTGAATTCTTCTGGTTGCCAGCTCCTGTATCCTTCCAGGGAGTTTGGAGAAGCCATTCTGTGCAATGCTGTATATTTATACTGGCATGTGCTATGGGGATAAGGAATGACAAGCTCTATAGAAAGCAGTTCACAATACATGCATGCGTCAGGACATGTACTGAGCACCCATCAAGGGCATAGGGAATTGGAACATATCTTATCATTCCGTATAGAAGCATCCTCATCAAGGTTTGTGTGTGGGGAGAGGGAATAATAAGTGAAATGGTTTGCTTCCCTCGTGATGTCTCTTCACCCCTTCTCCTTCCTCTCCTCCATCTTTTTAAGGGACAGGAAAACATGGCTCTATTATAGTATAGTGAACACCCACTGGGAGTCTAAGAAAGGTGCGCTGGAACCCTAGTCTTCTCCCCACAGGAGCTTCAAGAGCTCGTGGAAGTTAGGGATAAAGAGAGAATGCTTGTCTAACTGGTATATAGGGGTGTGGGATACTTTTACCTGACCTGTATATACTGTGTTAATGCCTTGTTTATTTTCTTTTGTTTCTCGGGAAGCCCAGTGGGCAGAGGCCATATCTAATTCTGTTTTAGATGCCTCCAACACTGATGTTACCATATTTATTAAGAATGATCTGGTACAAATGGATTCAGGCAGCCTTGCAAATATCTGCTTGCCTGCTTACTAGGGGTGACCTAAAATTTTTGATGGGCGTGCAAAAAATAATGCTGATTGTATTTGAAAAGAGACATTTTGAGCTGGAAGGAACCTTTGAGGTCACTGAGTCCAACATTTTGGTTTTGGAAATGAGAAAAGTCAAGCAAATTTCCCAAAGTCACATAACTATTTAGAAACAGAATTAAGATTCCTCCTCATACTTAATACAGCACAATCTCTACTGCATGATGCTATAACCTCTGCCTAACCTGTAACCTATCACCAAAGCTCTGAGCTCACACAGATTATGTTCTATATTGAAACCTTCTCAAAAATAACTCTATCTGGTTTTGCCTCTTTCCAGAAGTCTCTTGGGGAACATCAGAATCCAATGTATTAATAATAGCAAGTTGGTAGCCTAGTTTAGTAGCTAGAAGGCCAGCCATGGAACTAGGAAGACCTGGATGCCAGTCCTTCTTCATACATATACCAGCTGGATTACACTAGGTAAATTATTTAGTTTCTCAGTGATCTCCATGACTCTCTAAGACCAAGAGCTTCTAGAAAGTGTCTGACCTGCATTTGTACAGGGAATTTACTTATCTAGGAGTTCTCCATCTAGTGATCTTGCAGATTGATCCCCTATCCTCTAGTCAATAGGAATCCCTAAAAGTTTTTCAGTAGAAGAGTGATGGTTGATCAGTGTTTCTTGAGATTTTCATTTTGTGGCATCACAGCAGCTCTGATAAATCCTCTCTGACCTTGAATAAGAAATGTTTTGGAATGTGCAGATTTAGTCAGGAGAAGGAATTATTCTCTTGATATTGAACCAATGGCTTTTGAACGGAGCAGGACATAAATGGAGTCCAATTCCTATATGGACTATTTAACTTTCCTGCAGTTAAAAGCCACAGGCAATACCACTGAGACCCAGAAAACTGTGTCACAAAACCCATTCTCTCCATCACAGGGGTACCAAGTGAGAGAATAAGAATAGAAGAGTTCAAAATCACCTCCATTTCTCAGAAGTGCATGCCCTACTGATGATGATACTTACGACACATTTAATCAGAAGTGAATCAATGTGTGCATATTTATTATTTACAAAGTACACTGCTCTAAGGAAGGTGCTACCACATACTTTGTTTGTAGATGTGCCACAGTTAGTCATGGTATATTTTAGAACCCCATGAGGAAATCCCTCTAGATTGTATTTCATTGATCACATTGGATTTCCCCACATCCTTATGGTGTTTCTTCTGGACAGGGGATTTTTTTGCAACATCATCAAATTTAATTTTTAAGGATTTTTTTTTTCATGTAAGTGAGAGGCAATGTGACAGTGAATACAAGGTAGATCTTAGGTTCAAGAAGATCTGGATTTAAGGACTGCCTTTCAGACAGAATGACCTTGGGCAGGTCACATAATTTCTCCGCTCCCTAGTCAACTTTCTATGACTGTAAGCTGTAGAAGAGTTGCCGAGATATATACACGAGAGAAGTTTATACACTGGGAGTTGATCCACAAGAAGACAATGAAAGATCTTGGGCACCCCCAAATTACAGGGACTCTATAGCATGCAGAGAGATTCAAGTGAGTCAAGTATATATCCTCTAGCAGCTAAAACTTTAAGACAGATTCTGATGACCCAAATAAACAGGGCATCATAGAATGAAATCTTTGACACAACATCATCTTTTCATCTTATAATTGACATGGCTGATGATGCTTTAACACCAAATTACTAATGTTATCCTACCCTTGTACCTAATATGTTAGAGAAATGTGTGTCATTATAGGAGAGGCCCTCTCCAAGACTTATTTCATACTCCTTTATTTCAATTCTTTAACTTACCAGATACTTTCCTACTTTCTGGCCATATTATCTTAATCATAGGTAAGGAACAAAGGAACAGAATAATACTAATACATAATGTAATAATCATCAGTAAGGAGCGTTGACTTCTATTGGCAATGCTCTCTTTTACTTTTCTAGCTATTGATGACTCCTAGTGTTGTGGAAGAAAGATTGAATTGGAAGTCAGAGGACCTGGGTTCCATTCTTTGCTCTTCTACTTACTTTGTATAAGGAAGTTGAGAAGCTCATGTGACTACTCTAGGCCTCAGTTTCTTCATTTGTAAAATGAAAAATTTGAACTAGACCTATGGCATCAAACCAAAATAGAAATAGGGGCCACTAAGCCATACATAAGGATACTTCTGGGCCACTACTGGCTTAGAAAACCACATATTAACATTGTGGCCTGAGGGCCACATGTTTGACACCTCTGAACTAGGTGACCTTCTTCCATCCTATCAGTTTTAATCCATTTTCTACTTCCTTTTGAGGAGCAAATAAGTAAGACTAAACACAATGATTTAGTCCTTCCCCATTGAGAATATAGACCCCATCTGAGCTTCCTCTCTGAGCTCCCTCTTGCACTCACAGACTGGGTCCCCAGAGGGTGGATGCTTATTCTAATCCTCAGAATTCTAGGGGTATCTCTAAGGGATGGAGTTCCTAACACTGTAGAACCTGAGCTCCTACTACCCCTATGCGCTCCATTATTATTCATCCAGCTGAACTCCTAAGAGAGTAGAGTAAGAATAGTTGGCACAAGAATCCTCCCGAAGTGGGGATCCCTATCCCTTTCCACCCCCAAGGTCCTTACAAAAGTGAGCTAAAAGTTAGAGCACATAGGCAGGCAGGCACATGTATAAGGGACATGTAGGGCAAAAAGGCATCTTGATAATCCTGGCTCTGGGAGTCCTTTTCTTCTTTCTTTGAATCCTTATCAAGTTCCCCTCAGGTGTGGCTGTCTGCTGGGCTACAAGGATTGGTGACTTTCTGGAGCTGAGCTGGCACTTTTTTCTGCCATGATGAACCTCTGAGGCTACCTTAGTCCTTGGGTGACTGACTTTCCACATCTATCTGCAGGTGCTTCTTCTGCTGCTACCACCACTAGAGTACTTTGCTACTAATTTTGATTGCTAGTGGGATCCCTGTTGGCTGTGATTGATTGACCAAGTGCCCATGGTCTTCTGGGCACTCCCATCTCATTCATTTCAAACTAGGAAAGAATTAAGACTAAAGGAATAAAGGCACTGTGGGTTGACCGGCATAGGATATCCAGTTAGGGCATGTGTCAGTCACCTTCATCCTCACCTAGAAGGTCAGAGATGCTCTTACCATATCCCCCAAGAGAAGGAGAGATCCACAAGTTATCCATTTTATATGCACACTCTACACTGGCTCAATACTTCCTGGGTCATTGATTCCTCTGGCTCAGAGCTAATTAGGAAACTTTTTGTTATCTCACAGTAGTAGAAACAGCTTTCCAAAGTTCAGCATGTTGGAATGGAACCATATAGGGAATCGTTACTCATGCTCTGTATGACCCATCATGAAGGGCCAACCTGAGCATTCTCTAAGCCCTGGACCCTCACTGGCCAGTATTCCCACTACAACAAACATTACTGTTTTCTTCAGGAGTCATTTACTCAATCCCAGGAGAGGTTTTTTATGCATTTTATATATTTGCCATTATACATTATGCCATTTTATACAATTGGTTTCCATTTTTCCAAGCATCAGCTGTGTGACCATTTGTACATCTAAATGCATGTTCCACTGAGCTACATCTTGGGTTCCTTTTTCCCTCCCCCCAACACAGAGACACTCAACAGCCTTTGCTATACTTATACTAATAAGTATATATTCCAGAAGGTCCTGTGCCCTTAAAGACAAATATTTCACTTTCTAGTAACAATTATGTTTTGTTTTTAGAGATGAAGACATTTTCTGAAACAACAGTCATTCAAGGAAGCTATGTAACCTAGGTACAACTGATTTTTTTTATAAAAAGAAAAACTTCCTTCTACATAAGAGAAATCAGGAGATCAAAGTTGTGTTTTTTTTGCTATGTCTTTAGCTAGTAGTTGAAATGAAGATTTTGCATTTAAGTAGATTAATGACTAATACATAAAGCCCAGATTTAATCACCATCTTTCTTAACAGAAAATAATTCATATTTTTTATATAGATCATTTACCTCAGGTCAGCAGCTGGAAATGATAGGTGTACTCTTTTAGGAAACAGTTTTGATATGAAACCATGTTATTCTCCTTTGAAAATACTTCTTGGGCTGCTCGATTCACACCATTACTTGGGAGTTCTCTAAATGGTGGTTCAATATTTCTGGTGTAAGTGTATATGAGGATGTGTGGCTCTCACCTCCTAGAAGGATCTCCAGGAACAAGAGAAATCATTTGAAATTACTTAGGTGTGTCTGTTCATTGTTTCTTTTCTGACTTATTTTTGGACTCCAGAAAATTATCCTTAGGTTAGGGATGGCCATGGCTTAGCAGTCAAAGGATGTGTTTTCAAACCACTTCCTTGGGGCCTCAGTTTTGACATCTGTCTTATGAAGGGGTCTGAGGTCCCTCTACCTCTGTATCAACGATCCTATGAGTGATAGTGTGGTATATTGGATAGAGTCAGGAAAACTTGGGTTTACATCCTATCTCAGACACTTACAGCTGTGGGACCTTGGACAGGTCATCTAACCTCCTTATCCCTCAGTTTCTTCATCAGTGAAAGGAGGGGGTGGATTCAAAGACCCCTAAGGTCCCTTCTAACTTTAAGTCATCCTAGGATCCCTGAGTTCGAATTTAGCCATGTCCCTGCAGTAAAACATAGCAGGGTCTATATTACTCATCCTTTGATGATCAGATAGGAATTGGGACAGCATTTATTTCACTCACAAGCTACATCTTGAGGGAATGGTTTGCATGACTAAATGCTCTCCGATTATTCCCTCCCCTTTGCATTGGTGAGTTTCTCTTCAGTGGAGATAATCAACAGTTATTCATCAACAGGAAAGATGATAAAATATCATGCTTTGAGCTAAGCTATTCTTCCTAATCCCCAAATGCCACTTTGATATGCCCACGTGTATGCCATCCTGGAGAGAGCCTACAAGGGCATGGTGCTTACCTCTAGTGACAAAACCAGTGAGATGGCCCACCCAGGAGGCTAGTGTGGCCATCCTGCCTATAGCAAACATTTAGCTCTTGAAGGACCCCCATCCCCCAATCCCCACCCCATCTCCCGCCAGCTCCAAGTCATTGTGTATCATCTGTATTCTGGGCATTTGGCCCCAGAACATTTGGTTGATAGATGTAGAAATTTGCATCAAATTAAGTATATTGCTCAATGTAGAACAAGGTTCTCCCACTAAAGTCCTACTCTGACATTCTGTTAGGGTGTGGATATGACCCTGTATTTCTGAAAACAGTGTAGTTTACTGGTTAGAGTCGTGGCCTTGGAATCAGAAAGACCTAGTAACAGATCCTTTCTTTGACACTTCCTACCTGGGTAAATCCTGGGCAAATCACTTATCCTATCTGAGCCTTAGATTGCTAATCTATAAAATGGGGTAATAAGGAGGATGATAAGGTAATGCCTGCCTTACAGGGTCAGCAATAGGCATAAATCAGTAAATGCATGCTGGGCCCTTTGCGGATCTTAAAACACTCTGTAAATGTCAGATATAATTTGAAGGTTATGTTAACAGACTGGGAACTACAGTGGGTCCTCCCAGGCTAGAAAAGTTTCAAGTACAGGATGGGCAACAGATTGTGTCTGTCATTTAAGAACTAACAGAGAGGGTCATTGGCAGAAGTCTCTGTCTCTCTTTCTCTCTCTCTCTCTCTCCTTTTCTCTTTGTGTGTGTGTGTGTGTGTGTGTGTGTGTGTGTATGTATGTGTGACAGCAACTTAGAAAAGTGACCTTCTGGTTCACAAAAGGGCTATAATCAGCAATAGAAAGGCACCAGTCAATTCAATTCAATTCAAAGCACTTTTAAAAAATTCCTATTATTTGGAAGCCTGCCTCTCCACAGAAAGAAGACCCAGGTTCAAATCCTGCTTCAAAAACCTACTGGCTGTATGATCCTAAACAAGTCATTTCACCTTTTTAGTGACTTTAAGCAAATCTCTAAGGTGACCAAGGGTCCCCTCTCCTCCTCAGCAGAGCACTAGGGCTGGATTTAGTGGAAGAATCTTGTTCTACATTGGGTAATATATCTAATCTGATTCAAATTTCTTATATTATCAATCATGAGTTTAGTCTCATTCTCATTCTCTGTCTGTCTATCTATCTATCTATCTATCTATCTATCTATCTATCTATCTATCTATCTATCTATCTATCTCTCCTCTCCTCTCCTACCCCCACCCCCAACTCTGGAATCAGCATGAGCAAATTACATTTAGCAAATGAAGACAATCATAAAATATTGGTACCTGGAAGTGATAAAGAATTTATAGCTTCTATTTGCCCATCCTCTACCAACTCGAAGAGGTTCAATTTAATACAGCAGTTTGACCTGCTGTTTGAAATACCACCTCCTGCACTCATTGGTGGCACCTCTGTGCTGTATCGATCATTTCCAAAAGCTGACCAAATCGGAACACTCTATATCCTCTGCCGTTAGGTGGACAAAGCAAAATGCGCAGAAAATAATAACTGCTTTGCTCAGCAATGCCTCCCCATAGGCCTCCCGGCCTGAACGCATTTCAGCTTCAGTCCTGAGTTCTGTTAATACTGGAGATTTATCACTGAGAAGGGCTTTTCGTGTTCTACTCTCAGTGGTCTGGACTACTCTTTCAGAGTTGGCCTTAGCAGGGTTGGGCAGCCCAGTGTCAGAAAGTGGTCAGCATTATCAAGTACCTGGCAACAAGGGCTTCCGATGTACAATTTGGGAGAAAATCCAGCTTGGAAGAGCCTTCCCATCATTGTGTCAGGACTGACCTATAGGAGATTACTGTCCAGCTGGCAGAAAAAAAGGAGGCACCTGAGTAAGGTTAATTAAAAGTGTATATATTGCCTCCAGTTTCTGTCAGATGTGACTTTACCTGGATGTAAAAAGTCAAAGAATAGGAACATAATGGTCTTCCCAACCCTGGTAGACAGATACCCCTATGCTACTTTAATGAGCTCTCATGTATCATAGAAAAAAATACCGAGTCACTAACGCAACTAATACAATGCCAAGAACTTACATACTTTAATTTATTGTCTCTTCCTAGCATCCCAACTCTTATTCAAGAAGACCATTTAATTAGAAGGCTCTCAGGTGGGAATTGGTCCCCCTTCTTAGTAACACATGGATAAGGGAGAGGAGGAAAACAGCCATTGGTTTCTCACCAGCACGCACTTCACTAATCAGCTTCCCAAAATTCAGCTCAGGTTTCTGCCTGAGTTCATTTAATCTTCATCAGGATTGCCATTTTCTATCTTATCTTTCAAAGAGCAACTTTGCAGTTGCAGATATTTAGTCAGGAAAGTTTTGGATTCATTTGCGGGACAGCAGATCTGTCTTCTGTGGCCTGTAGACAGACGTGATTGCTGCGGCTCCTGAATGACTAAAGGATTCAACCTTTCTATTTATTCCTGACTTTGGCCAAGGAGATGTCCTTTTGAACACCTGGAGAGCAGGCACTGGTTTTTTTTCCTCCTTATCCCTAGCATTTAGCACAGTGCCTAGAACACAGTAGGCAATTAATACTTGTTAATTGATTAGTAGCCACTTAAGAAGTGCTACTTGATTAGAATTGATTTTCAAATTAATCTTTCTAATTTTCACCTATAAGTAACCTGTAGCTCAGAATTCCCAAGCTTCAGGAATACCTGAGCCAGGTTCATTCTCAATTCTAGTTCATAAATCCTATCTTTGGCTTAACCTCTCCCCACCCAGGTTCTTCCTTAGGAATATCAGGATGTAGCTCACATCTGGGTCTCTACATATATGCATAAAAACGAGCCTCAGCTTTCGTGCAAGCACTCAAGCTGACAATGTATATCCCATATAGGACAGTCTTTATATTACCCTACAGAAAATGCAAAACAGAAAGAAACCAAAAAAGACTACGTATTCTTAAGGTGATTTTCTTTCTGATGAGTCTCATCTCCTTCTAGGACGTATGTGGTCTTCTAGACTTATGATGGCATCCTGTGATTCAGACTGCCCCAGAAGAAAAAAGAACTTGAAGCTGATTAAAAAAAAAAAAAAAAAGATGACCCATCCTTTTCTGGTGAAAAGGATCTTTTCCAGGATGTTCACATCAATAAAAATCGCATAACTGAAGTCCCAAACAAAGGCTTTATTCTCTAACCTTGTTAAGTTGACCAGGAGGCTCAGTCCTGGTCCCACTTTCTATACTCACTATCCATTGGTTTCATTAGCGGAATAATCTAGTCAGTAAATTGGTTGATGGGTCCAATTGGTGCTACATTTCTCACTTTGTGTTTTCCCATTGATTAGTCAATGGCTTTGCTAAGGCAGTAAGTCAGGATGAGTTTCCCATCTGCCCAACAGAGCATATGCCCAGGGCATGGTCACACAGATACATTTTTGGGTTCACCTAGAAGTCTCTTCACAAGGCAATTTCTCACTTCATAGTCAATATGACTTCTGTTTCACCCAGATGCTGTGCAATCAGTGGGAAGACAGAATCTGGATCACAAAATAAATAATTCTCAGGCAATGTGCCGTACCGTGCCTTCCTGTTGCTGACTTGATTATATTCAGTCTGGAACAAGATCTTTTATTCTGTTAAAGAGTCTTCATTTAGGAGGCCATCCACATAGAATCACTTAGGGGGCTAAGGAAGAAATGGCCTCTCTTTGTGGAGCCCAGTTGCAAACTTTAAATGGTGCTGTCTTCTCAGAAGCTCATTAAGTTTCTTTTTCTTTCTCAATATATATATATAGTCAGGAGTCACGGGGCTGCTTCTTCCTTGGAGACTTGGATTCATCTATGACTTCATCAATGTGGGTCACTCCAGTACTTATGAGGATATCTGGGGGTCTGTGTCTTCTCATCTTCAGGCAGGTAGGCAGGCAACCAGCATTTGTTAAGTGCCTACTATGTGCAAGGCACTTTGCAACATGGTAAGAGTACAAAGAAAGGGAGAGAGAGAGACAGAGAGAGACAGAGAGAGAGAGAGAGAGAGAACAGTCAGGATTGAAGAATATAAAGTTAAATCAAAGTTAGGACAAGAATCAGACTGAGCCTACCAATCAGCAAGCATTTATCCATGTATGTGGTGTGCTGTGATGGGAGTGGGGTAAAATAAATAAATGTAGGACAGGTGCAAAACAAATACAAAATTATTATAGGGCACTAAAACCTATAGGAGTCAAGAAGCCTCTTGAAGGAAGTGTCACTAGGCCTGAATTCCACAGGGAGTTTGGGTGGTAAAAGGTAGCAAAGCAGAGGGAGAGGATGCATGGGTGACATCTCATGCAGAGATGGAGGCAGAAGATGGAATATCATTAATGGAGACCAGCAAGTAGGCCTGTTTGGCAAGAACAGAGAATGATAAGGGAAAATCATACACAGAAGAGATAGCCATGGAAAACAAGGCTGGAGCCACATCATGAAGGGCATTACAAGCTAAGTAAAGGAGTTTGTATTGAAACCTAAAGAAAATGTAAGTGGCTAACACTTCTTGAGATCAAGAGTAAGATGGGCAGAGCTATGTTTCAAGACAGTTAACTTAGCAGCTCTTTGGAGAAAGACAAGTCTTGGAAAAGACTGAATGAAGGAAAAGACTAATGAGGAGGCTATTGTAGTAATTCACACAAGACAGCAATGGATGCTGGGCTATGGTGGTTGTGATACGAGTAGAAAAAGGCAGGGCAATTCAAGAGGTGGTATGAAAATCAAAACAACAATCTGTGATGACTGATTAAATGGGACGTAAGTAAAAAGAGAGGACTTGGGCAGAACACTGTGGTCCTCAAGCTAAGAGACTGGAGAAGTGACTATGCTAGCAGAAGAACTAAGGAAGTTCAGAAAGGTGGAGGGCTTGAGCATCAGTCATGATCTCTGTTTTGAACATAGTTAATTTGAGAGGATTTGGGGCCATCTAGGTCCAGATGGCCACCAGGCAGTTGGAGCTGCAGGACTAAATCTTGGGTGAGAAATGAGGGTTGCATATATAGTTTTAGGAGTTATTTGTACAGAGATTCTAGCAGAACCCATGGGAGCTGGGGAGATCACCAAGAAAGAGAAAATTGAAGGAGAGGAGAGGGCCCAAAGGAGAACCCTGGGGTATCCTCATGACTAGGCAGAGGCCAAGGTGAGCAAAGACGTAAAAACCACATCTTAGGCAGCTAAGTGGTGAGCCCATAGAGTGCTGGACTCAGATTCAGGAATCTGAGTTCAAATCTAGCTGTGTGATGTGGTCAAATCATTTAATCTCCCTCAGAGAGTTGTTCCCTTGTAAATGGCTGAGGATCAAATTCCTCCAAGAGGTTCTTGCCTATTTCTCATTTTAATGCAAATGACTCAGGGATCTGTGGAAGGTCAGTGTTTGACTCCCACCCATCCCTTTTACCTTGTTTCTTCATTGGGCATTCTACTTTCTAGCTAAACTTGCAGATTTGCTGTTCCTCCATCTTCATATTATATGCCCTCTCTCCGTGCCATTGCACAGACTGACCCCTCTGACTGGAACACCCTCCCTGGCCTCTCCCTTTCAGCTTCCTCAACTCCCTTCAAGATTCATTCCAATTGCTGTCTCCTACATGAGACCTTTCTTGATTTCTCAGTTTTCAGTGAATAATTTGCTAAGATGTTGACTCTGAAGTTCATTTAAGAATGGTGTAGCCTTAAAGGCACAGATAAAGAGCATATGGGATTTATATTCCAAACCTCTCATTGTGTTCTCCCTAGGCTCCCGCTCTTTAACATTTCTTTACAGAGATTTTGTCTATGGATTTGTATTTGTTTATTGGTTGGAGAGACAGTATTGCATAATGGGTAGAATTCTGACCTCAGAGCCAGAACATAGAATGACCTGGATTCATGCTCTGCCTATGAAAGACCCTGAGTAGCACTTCAGGAAATGCTCTAAGACTCTAAGTTGTAGAGAAGGTGCTGATCTTCACTGGGAGGGAGTTGCTTCATTTGGGAGTTCACTAACCTAAAGAAATCACAGATTTAGGCTTTATTCCCATTTTCTGTTATCCCTATCCCTAGGCCCCAAGGAAGTTTCTTGAGGGGAAGGGACTTCTTCAAATTTGTCTTTGTGGCCTACTGCCCAACACAGTGCCTGGCACATTGCAGGTACTTAATATATGCCTTTTGTTGGAGTTTTATAGGCGTGTTATTATTTTAAACAGAAGAAGAAACACTTGGTGTTGGAAGAAACATTACCCTAGCTCTGCACATTGGTGCTTGAATTCAGTAAACACTGTTCTGAGCAGTTGGACACCTGAGCCATCTCCCTGAGATGGGATTTTCAGGAGAAGAAAAAAAAAATAGACCCAAGTACATTATGTTTGTTTTCATCCTATTTAGAATAAGTTTTGAAGAACATTTAGTTTTGCAATATCAAACTAAAAGGTACACCAGGAGCCTCTCCTTTCCTGTTTGGACAGCTCCAATGATAAGTTGAAGTAGGATTCTGTTTTGAAGGTCATGAATGTTAACATAGTCTGGTGCTGGCTGGCCCAAGGGGTCAGGCACATGTCATGAATAGAAGCCTCCCCAGTTGAACAATGAACATGAAGGCAGATTATGAAGAGGGAGGTGAGGTTAGATATTGCACACAGAGAGATATACACATACACATATGTTCTCATATATGTGTGTGTGTGTGTATGTATGAGAGAGAAAGAGAGACAGAAAGGAGAAACATTTTGCTAGGCAGGGTGAGAACATGGGTGGATCATTGAAGGGAGGAGTTGGAAGCCAAGAAACTGAAGAAAAAAACTACAGTAACACAGTGGAAAGAAGAGTTGATTTGGAGTCAGATGAACTAGCATGCAGGCCAGTCACATCACTTCCTAGGGCCTTCATGGGACTTGATAAGTAGAAGAAAAACTCCATTACTCTTAGACCTGTTCCTAAGTGGATTAGGCTGCCTCAATAGGTAGGTCCTCCCCCCCTCCCCAGAGATTTCAAGAGGAAGTTTGTTGAACACTTGTTGGGTATTTTGTAGAGCGAACTCCTATTTACCTATTGGTTGGATTAAATGGGTTTAGAGGACACCCAATTCTGAGGTTGCACATGATGCTAACTACCCTAGTAGATGCAAAGTGGCTTGTATTGTGTTTTAGCCCAATCTGCATGATGGTTAATGATAATAGTGACCATGAAGTTTAGCCCAGCAATGTTCGTGTCCACAGTGTTTACTTAACAAGTCTACAAATCTAGATGTTGTTACACAAAGAAGAGCGGGGAAAAAACAAATGTTCAATTCCTGCTTACAATGGGGGAAGAAAAGGACATAAAAGAATTGTAATTCATCATTTTTTTTCACAAATGGAAGCTTCCACACATAAGCAAGGATAGTAGATTATGGGGAAGAGGAGTTTAGATCATTGCATGAACATACCCTGGGCAGATCACATCACAAAGAGAGTGGCCCATAATTGAACCATTATATTTATGACTGGGGAACCCAAGAGTCCACAAATAGATAAGCGAGAGTGATAATTCCTTGGAATGATTCAATGATTCAACTGAAATAGAAACAGCATGAGACTGTTGATCCTGTTATTTGGTAGATCTTGTTAGATTGGATAATGAAAGAGTCAAGTGAATATTTCTTGAAGTAAAACCTCCTTTAAAAAATAAACCTAAGGATTGGGTGGTGATTTAAGGGGGTGGCATAGGAGAGAAGTGGAAGCCTGTGCTTCTTTTGGCAGTAAGCTAAACAGTCAGACATCTAGGAGAAGGCATGATGCCATTGAATGTCATTATTGGTGGAAAAAAATAGAGAGACCTGAGATATATAGTAAGTCAGTTAACCAATCAACAAGCATTTATTGACTGCCTACCTTGTGCCTGGGACTATACATATACTAGGTGCTTTATCGATGTTGCTTGACTGATTTATACTAAAACAAAATGCTCTCTGCCTTCAAGGAGCTTACATTCCATTAGGGGAAATAAAAATACACATTAAAGTAAATAGAGGGTATACTAGGTAATTTTAAAGGGGAGAAAAATGAGTCCTAGGACCCTGGGAGGAAAGTTCTGATGACATTTGAACTGACCTTTGAAGGGAGCTGGGGATTTGAAAAGGTAGAGGAGGAGAAGCATTTGAGATATCAAGGACAGCTTGGGCAGAGCGATGGACCTTGGAACCGCGGTAATGTATGTAATTATAAGCTCAGTGTCACGACATGAATTGGAGGCCAGACTATTATCAACCCATACATGGTTCTGTTCTAGGGCAGAATCAATCAATCAACAAGCGTTTATTACCAATCTTTCATATGAAAAACACTGTTTCAGGCACTGGGAAGAAAAGAAAAAAATGGAGTCATTCTCATCCTCTGGGAGCACAAATTCAGTTGTTTAAGATAACACGTACATGTCTGAGTGTAACAAAGGTGCTCTTGCTCTCTCTGCCAGAGCCAGGATACTTCTCACTCTCAGGGTTCCAGGGATTTGAGAGAACTTTTCCTATAGTATAAGGTTCTATAACTTTAAGGTTGAGTCCGAGCAGCCATGTTTCCCCATTTGTTAGGGGTCATGACAAGCACCTTGGTTCCATTTAGCCAACTTAACATTGATTGCCTTTTACAAAGAGATTTTTACTTCAAATATATAATAAGAACAAACAGACAAACTTTTCCCTCCTATATATACCACCCTAGTGTATACCAGCCCAGTCACTCAGGGAGTAAGCTCAAAATTTGCTCAAAAAAGCACTAATCCTACTAAATTCCTGTCCAGATGCGACATGATTGACAGGTGATTCTTTTGTCATGTCCCAAAGGTCACAATATAAGGAGCTATCTTGATAACACCTCTGAAGATTGCTCCTTGGGGTATCAACCCTATACTGGCTGTAAAATTCACCACAATTCTCTCAGAAGCAGCTCCTCTTAGATGGAAATGCCATCTAAAGCCTTCTGTGCCTGCCCTAGATCACTATTATATGAGCATATACAGAACATGCATAAGATGAATACAGTTTAGGGAGGTAGAAGCTAGAAGAAGTTTTTATCCCTCCTCAATCTCCAGGGCACATTGGGGGCATTCCAGTTTAGCATTCTCTCCTTTATCCTTGTCATTAAGTTTAGGGCTTATAGCCTCAAGCCAGAAAGGATATTGGTCTCTTATGAGTGTCCTCCATTGTTCACTTACTTTGTGGTAATGTGAGGAGCACCTGGACGGTGCAGTGAATAGAACAGTGGGCCTAAAGTCAGGAAGATCTAAGGTGAAATGTGGCCTCAGACATTTCCTAGCTGTGTGACCCTGGGCAAGTCTCTCAATCTTGTTTGTCTCAGTTTCCTTGACTGTAAAATGAGCTAGAATGGCAAACCACTCCATTATCTTTGCCAAGAAAACCCACATGAGGTCATGAAGATTGGGATACAACTGAAATGATTGAATGCCAACACGTGGTAACATGCTAGTTCTCTGACATATACTAGTTCTCTCTTCAGTGAGGAGTGTGCTCTGTCTAGACCTGTGACTTATTCCATACCAATGGCCTCCTGGGCCCACATTAAGCACCAACATCCAGAAGGCATCTGCAGAATGTAAGGTAAGCAGGAACCATTGATGTTCTCATTTCTGTTACCGTACACTCACTGGCTTTGGGGTCCTAGTCCTGATCCTCACTTCTTAGTCTCCTCTTTGGATTGTCAATGTTTTTGTTGGTAGTTAGACAAGATGCCCTCAAAATTGCCTTCCTTCTAAATCTATGCTTTTTGGGTCTTTGGGCATTATAACTGATTGAGAGGGATAAAGGAGGATCATATGCACAGACCACTGCTCATTACAGGTAGGGCCGTAGACCATAGAGCACAGGCCTAAAGCTGGAAAGGTTCATCAGAAGCCTGCTAGTCTGACCTCTTCCTCTTAAAGATGAGGAAACTGAGGCCCAGAGGCATTAAGTTACTTGCCCAAGGTCACAAAACTGAGAAGTCAAAGAAGAAATATTTGAGTCCAGGCCCTCTGACTCCAAATCCATTCTCTTTTCACTGGACCATATTATTATCGGGATTAAGAGATCCAACAAGTGGGGCCTCTTACAAAATTCCGGAATGGAATACAAAAGAAAAAGATGTCATGTCTGAGATAGACACACACATACACACACACACACACACACTCACAAACACAGAAAGACAGAGACACACAGAGAAAACCATACAAATGCAAGCACATATGCAGATGTAAATGGATAGGTGCTACTAAGAATTTAATAAACAGGCAAAACTATCATATATAAAAGTATATATGCATCTGTATACCTATGTATGTATAAATATGCAGTCTATTTCTCTACCTGCCCATCTATCTATCTATCCATTTATCTATTTATCCATCATTTACTACGTGCCAGGCACTGTGGTAAGCAAAGAGGTACAAAGAAAACGTAACAACAGTCCCTGCCCTCAAGTAGCTTCCATTCTAATATGGGAAGCAACATGTGCATAAAAAGGTATACAGAAGATCCATGTAAAATAGATAGGACAGGAAGAAGAAGAAACATTTGTTGAGTGCCAACCATGCTTTCCAAATATCTCATGTGATTCTCACAACCCTGCGAGGGAGATGCTTTTTTAATATACATTTTACAGTTGAGGAAACTGAGGTTGCCTACGGAAGATAACCTTCAGGGGGTGCTATATATTCATTGCATATTGTGTTTAGACAGTATGCTATTTAAAATAAACATCTCTGTTTGGAGTCTCTCCAGTAGGGACTGGTCATGTGATTTCATAGGGACTTCCCCATCAAGAAAAGTTTTCTCTACAAGTGAAGAGTGACTTGTGCTCTAAAACTTATTAGCTAGCTAGGTGGTATAGGAGGCAGTCAGACATCTCAATAGATAGAGCCCTGGGCCCAGAGCCAGGAAGACTTGAGTTCAAATCTAGCCTCAGATACTTTCTAGCTGTGAGACCATGGGCAAGTCATTTAACCCTTTTTGCTTCAGTTTCTTCATCTGTAAAATAAGCTGGAGAAGGAAATGGCAAACCACTCCAGTATCTTTGCCAAGAAAACCCCAGGGATAACGTTGGTGTGCTATGGTCCATGTGGTTACAAAGAGTTGGCAACAACAAGATGGTGCAGTGTTTAGAGCACTGGACCTGGAATCAGGAAGACCTGAATTCAAATTCAGCCTCAGGTACTTGCTACCTATGTAACCTTGAATAATTCACATAATCTCTTGTCTGCCTCAGCTTTTTCAAATATGAAATGAGGAAAATAAAAGCTATAAACATAATGCTTACCTCCCAAGATTGCTGTGAAGATCAAATGAGATAATATGTGTAAAGTTCATAGCAGAGTGCCTGGCAAAAAATAGACATTATACTTGCTCCCTTCTCTTAAGGGAACAGTCCAGAGTTACATAGCCAATATGTGTCAGAGAGTGAACTTGAACACAGGTCTTCTTGGCTCCAAGGAGGCTACTTTTCAAACATATACACACAGAGAGAAATATAATACAATAAATGTATGAAGACATAGTTATCTACATGTATCTATCAATGTAAGTTTACCTACTGCTGATATTAGTCTATATCTTTATCTGAATAAATAATCAGGTCATGTGGTTGACTCAGTAGTCATTCCTCTCAGGTATAGTTTATCCCCTCAATCCAATCTTCTTGGGTTTCTCTCTCAAGATTTTTGGTGAGGTACAGGCTGACTCAGGAGGAAAAAGCCTTGACATTGATTCAAGAACTTAGTGAGATGAAGATAAATGTCATCTCTACAGACAGGAATTAGAGACCTCTACATTTTCCTGTTGACCACTTAGGAGAGTTCAAGGGCTTGGCATAGTGGACGGTTGCTCCTTTTTTCCCCAGTCCAGCCCCTGATGTAGAATAAGAAAGAGGGAAGGAATGGTTTGCTGCTCTCTCTCTCTCTCTCTCTCTCTCTCTCTGCTGTCACATTCCTCAACTCTTTGTGGAACATCTCTTCATTAAACTGCACAAATAAACAAAACCTGATCAGCCAAAGAGGCTTGGCTTGTCTGAGCTTGCAATTAATTTCCAAAGGTAAAATGGATTCTAAGGCATTTTAATTTCTGGCTCCCACCCTGGCTCTCCATACTGCATTGTTAATGTGGCTTTCAGAGATGTTTCCTAGCAACAGGAACACAGGAAAGCTTTCAGAATCTCCTCTGTCTGCTGTCTGTAGGATCCCAGTTACAAACCAAATCATTAAGAGCCTCACACCAGCCTTGCATCCACCCCAGTGGGGCTCCCTGTACCATTTCCAGTTCTCACTGAGGACAGAAGGATGTAAGGTAATGACCCCAAATTGCCTCCTTGCTTGGTGTCAAGGAAAAGGAGGACATAGGAACAAAGGTTTGGAGTCAGAAAGAACTTCACAGGTCATGTAGATCAGCTCTCTTCTTTTACAGATGAGGAAACTGAGGCCCAGAAAAGTGAGGCTCTTTGGTTAAGGTCATACAGATAGTACATTTAGGACACAATGTAAGTACAATGGAAAGAGTGCTGACTCTGGAATAACAAGACCTGGGTTCAAATTCCACTTCTGGAGATTTCTACCTATATGATCTCACTTAGGGCCTCAGTTTCCTCACATAAAAACAGGGGGGAGTGGACTAGACTATTTTAATGTCCCTTCCAGCACTCACTCTCTCTCTCGCTCTCTCTCTCACTCTCTCTCTTTCTCTCTTTCTCTCTCTCTCTCATCCTCTGACTTCGAATTTAGCATTCTTTCTCATACTCCCCACAGGCTTTCTTTTCACAAAGCTATTTCCTTTCTTAATGTGTGCTTCTTGGTAGATGGATACTCTACTCTTTGTACTTCATTAATTATGGTCCATCTGAAACATGTTGTCAGTAACACTGAGTGTGTCATGGACTATCGGGCAAAGAAATTGAATGAAAAATATGTGTATCCATCACCTAAACCATACAGCTCTGTGTATCATGACTGGATGAAAAGGTTAAACACTTACAGAGCAATTATTAATTCAACAAAGCCAATTACCACAACGATAGGTCTTTTGCCATTGTCTTTAAGCTTATTATAGGAATCTGGATTGAATGCCCAGCTTGTATTTTCAGCAGAAACCAAACAGATGGTCTAGAAGGGAACTAATGAACTTGGATCACTTATCTGCTATGAACCTCAGTTTGTTCACCTGTAAAATGAGAGAGTTAAACATGAGGGTCATAATGGTCATCTAGCTCTAAATATAGTATCCTAAGTATGAATCTGACCATAGCACTGGGAGACTTTCATCAACTGATGAGAACAGAGGCTGCTTTTCAGCAAGACAGGTAACCTGTCTTCAAAATTGGGGGCAGGGAGGTCTCTTTGTGGAAGGGACTGTCTTCCTGCACACATACCCATTGTCTTTTTTGAGAATCATGGAATTTTAATCATCCCTTGGAGATCATCAAGCACTCCATACGTATTGGTGTCTTGAAATTTGGAACATCTCAATTGACGAAATGATCAAAGGACCTTAGAGTAATTGCAAAAAGTACTTGAAAACCATTGGATGAAGTGAAATAATGACATTCAAGAGATCCGCTTCAGTTGATTTGAAGTCATGGGATAACAGATCACAGATTTAGACCTGGCAGGCCTTTGGGCATCTGCTAGTCCAAACCTTTCATTTTTCAAATAAGAAAAATGATTCCTAGTGAAACTAAGTGATTTGTCCAAGATCACATGAGTAATAAATTTTTAAAAAAATCTAAGTTTCAAACCCACATCTTCTCACTTGAATTCTTGTACTCAGTTTGAGGATCCCAGCTTGGCCACTTACTACCTCAATCACCTAGGAGAAATGGCTTCTGCTATTGGGATATCAGTTTCTTCAGATGTCAAATGAAAGGACTGAGCTCGGTGCCCTGGGAGGACCCTTTCAGTTTTAATTGTGTGAACCTACGAACTGATAACCTGAACTGGAATCCTGGCTCTGCTATTTAGTTACATGTGAATCTGGGCAATTTACTTGACCTCAGTTTCCTTACCTGTCTAAAAAGGGGTTTGAATTAAATTGCCTCAGACACTCCTTCAAATTTTAGATCTCTGGTCCCAGGATCCTATCTCTCTTGGCTCCCAACATAAAGGTCTTCCCACTGAACCACACTGTCCCTCAAACAGTTCCATTTGGCTGGCATGCAAAAAATCCAGCACAATATTTCATAAGTTCATTGGAATCAAGTGTCATCTATTCATATAGATTAGTGTGGGTCAATTCAATTCTTACATTCATTCAACATGTTATATGATTATTTTCATAATTTGCATCATTTTTAGAATTTTTAGAATATTTTTTCTCACTGGATCATGACCCTGTGAAGTGAATGTGGCAAATATGATCTTTTCTGCTATATTGATGAAGAATCAGGGGACCAGAAAGTTTAAGTCTTGCTCAAAGTCACCCCACTCTAGTAAGTGACATGGGTGGGCACATATGATGGGCAAAACAGTAATAGTTGGAGTTGGGAGACCTGGTTTGAATCCTGCCTGAGACAATTTCCAGCTAGTTGAGGGCAGGGATGATTCACTTAACCTTCACTTCCACAATGGTAAAATGGGAAAATAGTATGTATTTGTTATACTGCATCCCTCACCAATGACTTCTTTTGAGGAAAATATTTCATGAAGTGGGATTTATTTTAGTTCTTTCTTTTTTCCCTAAAACCTTTTCCTTTTCTTATAGTTTGTCCCAATTATATTATTATGAGCATCTTCCTTCACCAGTATAACCACCACACAATTTCCAAATTGAAGCCTGTGAGTATGACTATGAGCTGTGGGGGAGGAAGTGCAGAGGGACTGTCTCATATATTTCATTCAAAGGCAATAGGGAAACATCGAAGATGTTTGAGTGGGTGAGTCACCTGGTCAGATCTGTGTTATATTAATATCAATTTGGCACCTGTGTAATGGTGTAGTGGTGGGTATAGTGGCGACGAAAGATGCTCATGGTAATATAATTGGTATAAACAATAAGAAAAGCAAAGCTTTTGGGGGTAAAAAGACAGGGCTAAAAAGAATCCCATTTCATGAAGCATTTTCCTCAGAAGAAGTCATTGGTGAGGGAGGCAGCACAACAAATACATGCTATTATCCCATTTTACAGTTATGGAGATTAAGGTTAAGCAAACAGCCCCCATGCTCACCCATCTGGAAAGTGTCTCAGGCAGGATTCTAACCACATCTCCCAATTCTAAGTCCAGCAGCATTTCACCCATCATGCATGCCCCACTACCTCTTGGTTCTGTTTTCAGCTGCATTACTAATTAGAATGGGCTGACTTTGTTTAAGACTCTTAAACTCTCTGGACCCTCGACTCCCCATCAGTACCGCAGGAAAGATAGAATTTGCCACATTTATTTCACAGGGTTGTGATCCAGTGAGAAAAATTATTCTAAAAAAATCTAAAATTAATTCAAATTATGAAGATAATAATATAAAATTTAATTAAATGAATGTAAGAATTGAATTGACATTGATCCAATGCAAATGAATGACATGAGGTCTCAATGAGCTTAAATAACATTCTGCTGGGTTCTTTGCTCATCAACAAAATTGAACTAATTGAGGGGCAGTGTGACAGCGGGAAGAGCGTTGTGCTAGGAGTTAAGAGACCTAGGGTCCTGGGACGGAGATCTAGAGTTGGAAGACACATCTAAGGTCATTTAGCTGTTAATGTGGGGAAGGGAAATGGGGGCAGGTAACTAATCCCCTCTACTACACACAGAATTTTTAAGATAGCGTGGAAAGTCTCCACAACCTGGTTCTAGACTTACTCATATTATTCTGTTTCACCTGCTCTCTAACTCAAATTGGTCTACTATCCCCCACATGTAACATTTTAGCTTCTTCCATACTACTTCCGCTTCATTTTTGGTCTCCTAGACCTGAAATGCTTTCCTTCCCTACCCCGTTCTCTCAGAATTGATAGTATCTTTCAAAGCACAATTCATGTATTATTCCTTACATGGACTTTTCCTGATTCTCCCCAGTTGCTAATGTTTTCTCTCTCTCTCTCTCTCTCTTAAAATTACTTTGCAGATATTTGTGTCAACATATTTATTTGGGAATGTATTGTCTCTTTCTAGAAGAATATAAGCTCTTTGAAAAGGCAGAGAGAAAGAGAAAGAGAGAGAGAGAGAGAGGTGGTTGTGATAATGTAGGTATCCCTAACACCCAGTACAGTGCTATTCAATTAGTAGCTAATAAATATTTGTTGAGTTGAGTCAATCAGTCATTGGGATTTCGCCTTTTTTTAGGTGGGGGGTGGAGGTGAGGGTCTTTGTGCAACTAGGTTGCACAATGGATAGAGTGCCAGGCCTGAAGTCAGGAAGACTCATTTTTCTGAGTGGAAATGTGGCCTCAGACATTTACTAGCTACGTGATCCTGGGCAAGTCATTTAACCTGATTTGCCTTAGTTCCTCATTTGTAAAATTAAGCTAAAGGAGGAAATGGCAAACCACCCCACTATCTTTGCTGAGAAAACCCCAAATGGGGTCATGAAGAGCTGGACATGACTGAAACAACTAAACAACAGCAAGGGTCTTGACCGAGATTTTATCAATGTTGGGAGCTCCGTGGTGAGAAAATTCCCTTGACCAATGTAAAACTAGCTATTCTCTTGCAACTTAGAATTTTAGTGAGTTTTTTTCAAAGATAATAAGAGTTTAATTGACTTGCCCAAAGTTACACAGCCAGGGTCAGAAGTAAGACTTGAACCCAGGATTTCCTGACTCCCAGGTCAGTTCTCTAGCCACCATGACATATTTATTCCATGCTTACTGCAAACAAAAAGCAGAGTAAATCATGAAATAATAACAATCCTCCTAAAAACTCTGTTTCCCATTTATATAGTTTGCCAAGTACTATCCTCACAGCAGCCCTGTGAAATCAGCAGTGACAGAGCTAGAAGTCTGGGTCTTGAAATTCCAAATGGATATCTCTGGGTTACACATCCTCAAGGAATTACAAAGAAAGAAAAGCTTCGTATTTCAAGGTAATCACAAGGCACAAGATGGCACCAAACCTGACAAATCCCTGCCCCTCCAAACAGAAGAAGGGGGCTCAAGGTTTAAGACTGGTCTTAAGTTTTACATTTCCATAAAAAAGGTCCCATTGAAATGACTAAACCTGTTTGACTATGGAGAAGAGAGAAGACTCTTCACCTTTAACGAACCTTGCAAAGCAGAGCTAATTAATCCCAAGGATACTTTGCTGTGGAAATCTATTATACTGATCAGATGATTTCTATTTTACATTTTCCCTAAAATTATAGCCCATGTCAATTACAGCTAGATATTAACCACATTCACGAAGTCAGAAGAAGCAAAATTTAGCTGAATAATGGAAGAGTGGTCAGTATTACAGGAATATTTCTGAAATTCATAAAATATCAATCAAAAGTATAGTACATTAAGTTTTTTTCCCTTTAATACTGCCTCTCTTCCAGAGATTCTGGAGTGATGTGAATGCATACTGTTATTCAACCTCACAAAATGCAGGTAAAGTGAATGGTCTCTTTCATAGTTCAGCAAGATGTAGAAATCACCTTTCTTCCAAAAAGTCTTCAAGGAGAAGCTAGTTTGCTTTGACCTTAGCCAATCCGGTTAGGAAAACTCTATGATTCTCCTCTTGCTTCCAACGGCCAAGAAAGTCTGACCCCTGAATGCTAAGAATTTTTCACCTCAGGTGAGTAACACAAAATGTCCAGGAAAAAAAATAACTGCATTAAAAAAAAATAAGCTTCCACTGAAGCAGAGTACTGGAAAACTATCCCAAGAAGGTAGGTAGGGTCCCTGAGGTAACTTCTGTTGCATGAGGCCACTTCTGGGGACAACACTCCAGGGGAGGGTCCCCCTATACCAGCATGCCAAATGGTGTCACCTCCTTCTACAATTAGTGCCGTGAGACAAAAGTACTACAACCTCCCCCTATTTACACTTCTGCCTGAACCTGCCTTTATTCTCTGTTTCACCCACATCACTCTCTTTTAACTATGAATTCCTCATGGGCAAGGAGTGATCTGTAAGGCTACCAAGCAAGGTCTACACCATATGGCGATGGATGCTCAAACCATTGATGAAGATGACAGTGGTTGTATCCAAGAAAATGCTGCTGCCGATTTATGAATGGGTACAGATCATCATCATCACATTCCAAATAATGAAACTGAAACACCACAGGAAATACATAGAAAACCACAAACTATCACAAAGTCACATATATATATATATACATATATACATACATACATATATATATTATATATATCATATAGCAGGAATGATCTTTTACACTAGACCACCTCCAAGGGAAGGGCTATAAACTAATAATCGGGGGTCCTCCCAGAACCCTATGTATTTCTCTATCTACATCTTTAGTATCTATTTGGAATTCACAATTCTCATTTTAGACTTAAGAATCACCTGCATAAAGTGATAGTTAATGCCATTTGAGTTCATGATTTCACCAAAAGAGAGAGATCTTCTTAAAGAAGGTCATGAGAGCAGACAATCTCTAACCTTGGTAGCCACGAACAGTTCCACTTACATCACCAAAGATTGCCTTTTCCAGTGCACAGGGCGCTCACCAAGTCATCCAGTTTCTACTCAAAGACCTCCAGTGAGGAGAAAGTGACTGCCTGTTGGGGTAAACTATTCATTCTTGTCACTTAAAATGAAAACTCTACTCACCTTCTGTTTCCTCCTGCATTTTGAGCACTTTCTGCTCATATCAGCTCTGCTCCTTCCTAGGACATTCCAATCAGAGGAATTTCAGAGAATTTCCCTAGATTTTTGGAAACATTTGATAAGGTATCTCTCATTCTGTTACCAAAGAGAGTTGATCCAGTTGAGCCCTTTAAAGACTTGAAAACAAGTTTTCCTGTTCTGCGTATTCTCTTCAAATTAAAAAGTTCTGTTTCCTAGAACTGACCCTCATCTAGCATGAGTTTGGTGTTCTTCCCTATCTTGGTTGATTTCTTCTCAGTGCTCTCCACCTTATCAATTTTCTTTCTAAACTCTGGTGCTGAGAACTGAACAATAACCTCCAAATGTGTTCTGACCAGGACAGAGTACAGTGTATCTATCTTCCTTCTATTTAAGGAAACTATGCCTGTCTTAATCCAAGTTAGTCTAGCATTAGCTTTTGTTGACTGCCAGGTAACAATGTTGATTCATATCAAGCTTGCAGTCCACCCAGATTCTCAGATTTTTTTAAGACAAAAATGTTGGTCCAAACATTCTCCCTCCTTTTGCCCAATTTGTGCATGTAGTGTTAATTTGTATATCCAAGTGTAAAGTTAATTTCACTAGAATTGGCCAACTATTTTAACTTTTTAGGATCTTTTTGGATCCTATCTCTGCCTTCCAATGTTTTAGGTATGCCTCTGAGCTTTGTGCCATCTGCAACTTGATAGATATCCTACCTATGCCTTTTATTCAATTTACCGATAAAAATATCAAGTAATGCAAAGTGTAGCATAGAGCCCTTAGGCAATGGAGTGGAGAATTCATTCTAAATCAACATTGAATCATTAACAATTACTCTTAGTACATGGTCATTTAATCAGTGCTAAACTCATCCAATTATGTGAGCATTTAACTCACATCTCTTCATCTTTTCCTCAAGAATAGTATTAAAGACTTTTGATGCCTTGCTAAAAACTAAGGAAACTACATCTAAAGTATCCCATTAATTTAACAGATTAATAACCTTGTTGACAAAAGGAAATAATGTTAATCAGGTAGGACTTATTCTTAATGGTGTCACCCTGGTCTTTTGGGATCTCAGCTGCTTTTTCTAGATGTTCACTAACTTGCTCTTTAATGTAGGCTAGAACTTTGCTCCAGAATCCAAGTCAAGTTTATTGGCCCATAGCTTGTAAATTCCATTCTCAAGAACAGATCATTCAGGAAGGCTTACAATTAAGGGGTGGCAAGAGGATGAGAAACTAGTGAAGAAATAGAGGAGTGTTTAGGAAATTCGGAAAAACATGTTAGTGTGGAATCTATGTCCCAGATGAAGGAAAGTATCCAGCAGAAGGGGATTATAAACTATGAAAAACTACAGAGAGGTCAAGAAAGATGAAGCCTGAAGTTCAGTTGTTTGAGTTCAGTTGTGACTTAAGAGAAAGGGAGAGCAGTTTTAGTAATGTAGTGAGGACTGGAGCTAGAAAACAAGACATGGAGTATAAAGTGGGTAGTCATGAGGAAGTGGGTGTAGACATTTTTTTCAATAATTTAGTTGTGAAGGGAGGAAAAGAGATAGGGCAGTAGATTCATATGTGTATGTGCCTACATATGTGTGTATGTATGCTTGTGTATGTATATGTATGTACATATGTGTATATGTATATATATATATATGTATATAGGTGTGTGTATCACTATCTATTCTCCATCATCTATTTAACTTTCTTTGTCTAATCTAGCATTTATCTGTCTGTCTCTCTGTTTGTCTACCATACTTGTATTATTTCATTTGTGTAGGAAGCCCCCACTGAGAAACTCCTTCTCCCAATGCAGAGTAGCCAATTTCATGCAAATTGAAGTTTTTGCATTGCCAGGAGCCCTAGTAGTTTAAGTGACTTGTCCAGGATCACACAGTAAATATCAGCCAGAGGTGAGAGACTCCAACCTAGGTCTTCCTGACTCTAAAATCAGATCTGCTTCTCAGAGTTCTATCGATTAGAAGAGTTAAAAAATGATTTCAAGCTTAGGCAAGCCTGAGTACATTTGTAGGCAGACATTAAGGAGCCAGGAGTGAGAGAGAGAATGAGAATGCATGAGAGAGAGGAGTGGAGTTCTGGAACAAGGTCTTGAAGGAGACAGACCCTAATAAAGCTACAAATCTCTTTGGTCACATCCCTTCTGGCCATTTGTCAGAGTCTCCTTCAAAGACATAAATAAATTGTTAGTCATAAATAAATTGGTAGCTGTGGTATGGACACTGAGAAATTAAATAGAGGAATTTAAAGAAAGGGGCTTTGAGTGATTTAAAGTTTCAACCTTTTTTTAATGTCATAATCTCAGCCATGTCCTCTGTCTAAATGTTTATAGTCACTCTCATCCACCCCCTCCTTGACCCCCACAAAATATCGCTGGAGATTAAGTTCCCAGAATCCTAGAATATTAGAGCTGTTTTAGAGGTCCAAGCCGACTGGAAGGTCAGAAAGACACAGGTTCAAATCCAGATTCAGACATTCATTACCTATGGTTGTGGGACCCTGGACAAATCACGGAACCACTCTTAACCTCACTTTCCTCATCTGAAAAATGGTGCTAACAACTCACAACCTATTTTGCAGGGTTGTAGTCAGAGTTACATAAGATCTCATAAGCAAATCATTTTGTCCTTTATAAACATCAACTGTTGTTGTTGTTATTAATCTTATTTTTTCTCACCTTTATAATAGAGTTCAGGTAGAAAAGGTCCTGGGAACAGTCACTAATATTGTACTATTAACCCTATATATTTAATGTTCTGGGGACTCTTGGATAGGTGGAAAAATTAGCTGCTTTTATAATTGGATGAAGGTCAGCTCTCTATCTGCTTGGCCAAGATGTTTCAGTCATTTCTTTTGGGGTCTGACCCTGTAAATTCTGAATGGATGCTCATATTTGTACTAATGCTAACACATCTCTCCAGTTTTCCCATGAGAATAGAATGAGTAACTTCCAAATTCTGTGCTAATCTAATCCTAACCCTGTCAAAGAAAGAAAGAATATACGCACATTTTATCCTTATTTTAAATATTTCTGTTTCCATTTTCCTCTTTTTGTAAATTATGCATAGAAATGCTCATGATTCTTGTATATTTTTCATGAGTGTCTAATCTCATTACTATGATGCTAGCTCAAGCCTTGACTGATACCACCTCCCTCACCCTCCTCTCCCCTGTGATTGGAGGACTGGAAGGTGGAGTACCAAACTTCCCCCAATGCCTTCCTTTATAGAGGAGAGTAACTGGACTTTTTGGGTCTTTCCACTGTGTGCTGCCCTGCCTGTTTTCAACTTCATGCAACAAGATGCCCCCCTGGTATTCCCCTTCATTCATCACCACCACCACCTGCTTTCCTGTTTTTCTTGTGATGTCTACCCCCATTAGATTATAAGCTCCTCGAAGGGATGGTCTTTCTTTTTTATTAATTGTATCCCCAGCACTTAGCATTGTGCCTGGCACATAATACTGCAGCGCTTTAAAAGGTTGATTGAGGGCAGCTAGGTGGCAGAGTGGATAGAGCAACAGCCCTGGAATCAGGAGGATCTGAGTTCAAATGCAGCCTCAGACACTTGACACTTACTAGTTGTGTGATCCTGGGCCAGTCACTTAACCCCGATTGCCTCACCCCCAAAAATGTTGATTGGATTGGATGTTTGTTTTCTTTACACCATAATCATTTCTCCCCCATTCCCGAATTGAACTCTGCCTTATAACAAAACATGTGAAAGAGAAACCTGGTCCAAAAACATCCAAACAGCTTCTCGCTATTCTGCCTTGGGAAGTGGGTGTATATTTTATCTTTTCTCAAAAACTTTCAGTGGTTTTTATGTTCACCTTATATTTAATTAACTTTCTGTGTTCCTGTTATAGTCATTTTATACATTATTCTGTGGCTTTTAAATCCTTTCACATTTCACTGAATTACTCATGCTCATCATTTCTTACTGCAAAACAATATTCCATTACATTCAAAAATCATAATTTTTCTGCCATACCCCAGTTGATGGTGTCCACTTTGTTGCAGGTTTTCTGCAAAGCATAGAATGCTGTTTTGAAGATTTTGAAATGTTGATGAAATGTTGCCCATTTGCTGTGTATTTCATTATTTGTTGAATTAATTTCTTCTAAATTTTTGTTGATTTCCTTGTATTTTCCAAGTAAACCATCATATCATTCTATACAGACATTAATATTTTAGCTTTCTTTTTTTTTACTACCACTCATTCCTTTTTTTTTCCTTTTTACTGTTATATCTATTATTTCTAGAGGCATATACAGTGGTAAGGAACATTTTGTTTCAATTCTTTTCTTAGTGAAATTAGTTCTAAAGTTTCTCCATTACAAAGACCTAGTATCCAATCATGATTATTTTTTTCATGTTAAAGAATCTCCTGGAACTCCTTTGATTTAAAAAAAAATTTAAACATATTTATGTGTTGTATTTTATTGAAGTATTTTATATATGTGTATTCATAAGGTTTTTATTTTTTTATAATTGATATGATTTAGTAAACTAAATTTAGTAAACTAATAGATTTAGTAAACTAAATTTAGTAAACTAAATCAGACATCTATTTATAAATCTAATTTAGTCATAATAAATACTAGTCATAATAAATACTTAGTCATAATAAATACTAACTTAGTCATAATAAATACTTGTTTGGTTTATTTCTGTATTGTATGTTTCACTCCTTTATTCAACATTTGTTCATCAATGCTTATGCATGATATTGGTCTCTGATTCATTTTCTCCCACTTATCTTTCCCTTGTTTGTACAGTATTAAAAGAATAAAAAAAAAACATTTATTAAGCACTTACATTCAAAGCCCTAGGGACATACATAGCAAATCAAGACAGTCTCTCTTTTCAAAGAACTTCAGGACTATTTGAGGGAAACAACACTTATAAGAGGTTTCAACTACAAGTCAAATGGAATGTTTTTATAAGGAAAAAAAAACATGTCTATTGCTAATGTTTAACCATTTAACAGTGCCAAAGACTTTGGTGATGAGAACTTTACTTCCTGGGTATTCAGTATCTGTTGTGACTAAGGAGGCAGATGTTACAGCATTTGTAGGAGAAGTTGGCAGGATATCTCCACGAGATACTATTAATAGTGTGAGATACTATTACTATTACTAGTATTTGTGATACTCCATATAATTTTATATATAGATAACACTATATATTAAAGAGCAAAAGAACTGGGGTTCCAGCTGAAAATTTCACACCTATTCCTATTTATAAAATAATTTATTTATGATGAAAATTGTAATTATTAATTTCCCCCAATTATTCCCTTCATTGTACTATTTTTTATTAAATTACAGCACAGCTTACCTTATTTCACAATCCAGTCCTAATCTTTGAACAGTCACAGACACACATTTCCCCACTCCAATATTAATCTAAATCCCAAATATCTATCTTTACTCATACTTTCACAAAGCTTTTTTCTATCCTCATCCTTCCACTAGTGCAGAATAGGACTTTCATTTCAAGACTGTTATATTTACTATTTCTCTCTCAAATTCTAAACTGTTCATTTGTTTTTCATCTAAACTGCCCTCACTTAAAATATGCTTCTTCTCCTGCCTTTCTCCTATTACCTTTCACCTTTCTTAAGTTTGTTAGTATCTTTGTGTTTCCCTACTCTAAATCTCTGAAACTAATTAACTTATAATTACTGCTTCCTTTCTATGCCACTTGTAAAAAGGGACATCAAAGAAATGATAACTTTTTCTTCTTCGAGTTAATTGAAGACACTTTGAGGCAACACCCGCATTCATGTTTCTTTTAAGTCTCTGTACTCTAGTTTCTTAGCATATCAAAGGTCTTAGGTGGACTTGACTGCTTTTGTAAAAAATATTAGCAATTCTTTTACTGAATCAAGAAAAATAACTTTTAAGTTTGAAAATTATGCTTTATTTTGTCAGAAAGTTAATTTTAGGATTATTTCAAGCTTCCCAGCCTTTCCATCATTTATATCCTGGAGTAGGAAGCCTGTGTAATTCACATTGAGGATTTTTTGTTTTTTGGTAACATGATCTATTTCTTCTTGCTCCGTTATCTCTTTTACTGTAATTTTAGAATTTGATAAGCAATATTGTTTGGATAACTTGAATATGGAATTTATTTCTATTGATAGCCTATGCTATCTGCCTGTTTTGTTGGTCCAGTTCTCTCCCTGGATTTAATAACTCTGGGAAATTCAAATAAATTCTGTGAAATTCAAATAAAATCTTTCTCATTTTAAGGAGCTTGATAATTCAATTTATTCTTCTGGATCCTATTATCTATTTCCATTACTTTCATTTGTAGCATTATCATTTCTATTTCTTGGTGTTTTCATTTCTGATTTTCTTTTGCAATATGTCCTTTTGTTTCTGCCACTTTATCCCTGACCAGGATGATTCTATTTCTCAGCTAACTGAATTTAGTTCAATTTCATTCCATTTCACATTTATTGTAAATTGATAGTTTTATTGAAATTCTTCATAATTTTTCCTAGTTCTTAATTTTTCCTATTTTTTTTTGTTTTTCTTCCATTCTGTCTTTATTGATCTAAGTGATTCCTTAATTTCTTCTGGTGAGCTTATTAACCATATTGAAACACCTCATTACCAATCCAGTTTAGTTCTTGAAGCCCTTGCTTCTTATTGTACTGTTTTCCTTCCATTTCTCTTTGCATTCTTTTATTGCATAATATGTATTCATATGTTGGGAAACTTTCTTTACCCAACCCAAGCTTGGGTGTGGAGTCAGGAAGACCTAGTTCAAATGCAGCTTCAAAAATTTCCTAGTTGTATTACCCTGGGCAAAGCACTTAACCTCTGTTGCTTCTTTTATCCTCAATCATACAATGGGGATAATGATAGCACCTGCCTCGCAGAGTTGTGGTGAAGATCAGTTGACATAGTATTTGTAAAATGCCTAGCATAGTTCCTGGTACATAGTAGACACTTAATAAATGCTTATTCCCTTTCCTCTCCCATCTTATTCGAAGACTGGTAGCCCCATCATTTTTTTTCTTTTATTGTCATTCTTGTCAAGAAAAAAAGTTAAATTGCATGAAATAATTTGTTTAGTTATTGCATTTCTTTTTTTTTCTTCTTTTCTCTTTTTTAATTTTATTTTTCTAAAACATAAATTTATCTTGGCTCTTGTATGAAAAATACTAAGTTTAGGCTTTTTTTTTTTACAAAGTTCTAAAAGTCTGACAACTCATTAAATTCCCATTATTTTTTTTCATTCAGGATTATGCTTAGCTTTGCTGTGTATGATATTTTCAGCCAGAACCCCAGTTCCTTTGCTCTTTGATATATGGTGTTCTAAAACCTGAGGCCTTTTAGAGTCACTTCTACTAGGTCTTCTGTGATTCTAATTGTGGCAACGCCATATCTAAATTGTTTTTTTTTCCTTGTTGCTTGTAATATTTTATCCTTGATATGGAGGTTTTGTAACCCCATCATTTTAAAGGTGAAGAAATGTGAGCTGAGATTGAGTTTAACTCACTTAGCCAATGACACACAGCTGGTAAATCATGAGATAAGATCTTCAAAGGAGTTTTAGCTCAATGGACTCAAAAGTTGCATTCCTCAAGAGTCTCCATAAAACTAACATTCATTTATTTGTGGTGAAGGCTCTAGGTTGTTTTTTTTTTTTCCACTCAGCATTGACTGTCCCTGACAAATTGAGTCCTAAGAGGGTGGCTGACTACATATCCCCTCAGTGTTCCAGGGGTAATCCCTGAAGGTTTAGGAGTGGTTTTCTAGTATAATCACTCAGAGGGTCCCACAGCTCATCATAATTAGCCAGCTAGAGTTAATCAGACTTTAAAAACATTTACTAAGGTGGTTGATACAAAACCACCACCTTTATTTATTTATTTATTTATTTATTTTATTTATTTATTTTTATTTATTTTTTAAACATATTTCCACATTAGTCAAGCTGTGAAAGAAGAATCAGAACAAAAGGGAAAACCCATGAGAAAAAAAAGAGAAAATAACACACTTCAATCCTGTATTCAGACTCCATAGTTCTTTCTCTGGATGTGGATGGTATTTTCCATCATGAGTCTTTTGGAATTGTCTTCGATCATTGCATTGTTGAGAAAAACTAAGTCTTATCAAAGCTGGTCATCACACAATATTGCTGTTACTGTGCACAATGTTGTCCTGGTTCTACTCACTGGGACACACTCTTAAACAAGTGCACAGAGAGTGTGAGGCAATATGGGCTCAGTCTTAGAGACCACATGTGGCAAAGGGGTTATTATCAGCTCCTGATTATTGGAAGTCTTTGTACCTTTTGTAGAATTCTCATGGAGATATGTTATGATTTAGTTTTCTCCTGTGCTCTATGTAGAAACCTGAAACTGCCTTTCTATGCGACTAGTTTGTTTTCAGCTCCATATAGATATGAATATAGATAAAGATAAGATATAGATATATACTGCCATCAGTCACTGCTAGGAAATCCATGGGAATCCCAAACTCTTCTAAAATTTCTAAGCTCACACGATTATTTTCTGACTAAGTAGTTTGGGAAGAGACAAAGGGCTTCTTTTCGTGATTTCCTCTCAGGAGTTCAGCTGAAGCTATCCTCTCCAGACTGGCTTGCCATTCAAATTCCCACTTTCTTGGTTGTGTTGCTCTTTAACCAATGACCTGAAGGCCACGACTTCACTCTTCAGTCAATTCTAATATTACGGTGCGGTAAATTTCATTTCACCCACTGGCCTTCAGTCCTTCCAAAATGATTAAGGATTTTTTTTTATATTTGATTAAATATCTTTTATTGATTGATGGATTGGTTCACTAAATATGTTTTCTCTTCTTAAGGTGGTTACTTTCAGTGGGGTGTGATTAATCAATTGACTCAATCAGCCTCCACGTTTCTACATTCAGCACATATTTATAGAACACCTATCATGTGAAAGGCAATACTGTGGATACAGTGAAACATAGTCTCTGCTTTCAAGGGAGTTGACAGTGTAGTCAGAGACATAATATATAAACAGGTAACTATAATAGAAGGCAGGTAGTGGCACAATGAGAGAACATTCTGTTATAGCGGACAGGGAAATGAGACCTCTGAGTTGGGGTGACACTTTCTAAAAATTAGGGCCAGAGATTTAGAGCTCAAAAGGATCTTGGGAGTCACGTGGTCCAACCACATTATTTTATAGGGGAGGGAAATGAGAACCAAGGGGGTTAAAAGAATTGTCAAAGGTCACAACAGCAATAAATGAAAGGGGAAGGATTTGAACCTGAGTCTTGCAACACCAGTGTCAGTATCAACATTGGTATCAGTGTCAATATCAGTGTCTGTCAGTGTCAGTAGCAGTAGTCTCTACCAAGAAGCTACTTAAAACCTGTTTTGGTGAAATGAACGTCACCCCCTTTCACCCCATTCCAATATATCTATTTAATGAGTTTGAGCTTTTGTAGACTAAAGATAGTTTTAAAGCTAGATGTAGACTTCTCTTAAGGACAGCTCACTGGCATGGAGAACAGAGTGGTAGAATTGTAGGCAAGAAGACCTGAGTTTAAATTCACTGCTTCAGATGTTACTAGCTGTGTTACCTTAGATAAATCATAGTCCCAGTTTCTATAGCTGCAAAATGGGAATAATAATAGCATCTACCTTGCAGGTTTGTTATGAGGACCAAATATATATACATATATACATACTCACACACATACATATATAATAACTATGTATTTATATATAAATATATGTATATGTGAATATATAAATGTATATATAGTATATATCTATATTTACATATACTATATATTTATATGTAATCACTATATATAGTACAGACAATATATACTATATATTTATATATAATCACACATTATAAAGATATAATCATTTTACAAACTTTAAAGGTCTATAGAAAGGCTAGTTATTATTATTATGAATATAAAAAGAAAAATTATATGATAGATTCAGTAGAAAGAGATGTCATAATATAGGAGCTAGATAGCTGGGCTCAAAATCAGAAAACCGTAGATGCAAGTTTTTCCTTACCCTTGATACACACTGACCATGTGACCCTGGGTAAATCACTTTATTGCTTAATGATCCCAGCTACTTTCTTAAACTCTTAGTTTGGATCAGTTGATAATCTGCACTAATGTAGGGGTTCTCCCCCATACACAAATAAAATAATGAGGGAGGAGGAGGAGGAGAAGAAAAAGAAGTATTGGAAAGTATGATGGATTTAGAGACAGAGGATCCAGCTAGGAATTTCAGCACAATTTTCTACCTGTGTAACTTAGGAAAGTGGCCTGACCTCTTTGGAACTCAGTTTCCTCATCTGTAAAAGAAAGGACTTGGATGAGATCAACTGTCCTTTCCCTCCCTAAATCTCTGAATCAATATGAGAAATCAGTATGTTAATTTCACCTCCAATCAGACAAAGTTCTTGGCCAACTGCCAAAAACATGAGTCCAAGTTGGGGCCCAAGTAAGTACTCTTAATCAAAATTTTGTGAGGGCAATTCTCCTCACTGAATTTCTGTTATCAAACTCAAATTAGGAGATTAGAGGTATGGGATCAATACAGAATTAAGGAAATATACTTTTCATTACATTGTGATATTTGCAATTGATCCCTTAGGCCTCCTCGCTGTCTCAAGTTATTTTTTTTTTTGTACAACAGTGCATGGAGTACCATGAAGTAGTTAGCGAGCCTAGGATACTCACTTGCAATCTCATTCTAAATGAACCAGAACCACAGAGTTTCCAAATGAAGCTGGGTAGAACCATCCTCCTGATAGATATTTTTTCAGGGTACTTAACACTGATTCCCACTTCCCAGCTGGGAACAGATGCTTTGTTGAATGCAAACCTGCATGTGACCCTGATCTTTATTCCTCCATTGCAAAGCTCAGATAGGGCAAATTATTTTATTGAGAAATAAAATTAACTATGAGAAAAGAAAAAATGCCACCAGCTGTTCCTGCCTATGCTATTAAAGTGCTAAATTAGATAAGTACATGAATAACATTAAGGAGTAAAGAGTGGCTTGCTTGTTCAAAGTAACAAGCATTAAAAAATACATCTGCAGATCTATTGTCCCCGAGTTTCCTTGAATGAAAGCATTATAACCTGTCAAGTTATGAGGGGAAAAGTAGTGATAGCCATCATCTAATTAAGATATTGTCATTTTTTTCAATGGTTTTGCAGAGTTAATTAATGCAAACCCATTTCAGCAGGTGGTAGTAGATGAGAGCTCACTTCTCCTACATGCAAAGCTTTTCTGTAAAGAGGGAAAGATTTAACTCCAAGCTCTACTTCTCGACTGAGAGACATACAGTCTCACTATATCTACTACAATGCTCAATCCCTAGAAATCTGAAAGATATTTATCTTCTCTAAAGAAAGTTAGTTGTATTTTTGTTTAGCATATATTTATTTCTTAATTACTTAGCATAATGCAGATTAACTAGCTCTAATGGTATTCAATTAACTTGGGAAAGTATCCTGATCTCTCTGAAATACAGTTTCCTTATCTATAAAATAAAGATGTTTGTATTCCATAGAGCAAAACTACTATTTTTTTTGAAAACTTAAGATGTTTGGCAAAGACAGAACTACTCAGCGTTGGCAGAGCTGTGGAAAGACGATAGACTAATAACATTGTTATGGAAGCTATAAATTGGTCCAATCATTCTGAAAAACAATTTGGAATTATTAATGAAGTGATTAACCAATGATCATTTATTAAGCATTTATTATGTGCCAGAAATTGTGCTCTGCTCTAGGTATGCAAAGACATAAATAAAGCAACATATGCAAAAAAAAAGTCCCAAAATTTTTGACTCAGTGGTCAAACTGCTAGGCATATGTCACAAGGAAGTTAATGATGGAATGAAAGGTCTTTTATAAACTACATCTAGTTTCATAGCAGCACTTTTGTGCCAATTAAGAATTGAAAGCAAAGTGGGTGATTATTGATATAGCTGAAATGGAATAGTATTGCACCATGAGAATGGTGAATTTGAAGAAGTCCAAGAAACATAGACTTGAATCAACTAATGCAGAATGACACAAAACCAGGAAAATATACACAGTGACTACAGTCATATGAAGGAAAACAACACTTACATAATAATAGTAAGCATTATTTGTGTAGTGTTATAAAGTTTGCAAAGCACTTCAAACATAAATAACTGAACTCAGATTAATTGCAATTATCCTGAAAAACAGATGATGAAACATGTCTCCCTTCTCTTAGCAAAAAGAGGGAGACTACAGGACTAGAATGCTGAAAACATTATTGGATGTGGTTATTTCATTAGTCAATTTTCTTTAGTAGTTTTTCTTTCTTATGATGGAAGGTTTAACAGTGGATTATGTTGGGAAATAACTATGCTATAAAAAGGAAATATGTAAAAAAAAAAGCTTAAAAAATAAGACTCACCCCAGAAATAACTAGATGCTACCCTACTATCTATGGAAAATATTAAAACATCAAGATTGACAAATTCTCAAATGCTTTAATATCCTTGGAAAATGATGCTAACCAATTACAAGATTAACAAGTTGGTATTTGAACCACTACCTTCTGGCTGGCACCTTAGGGCTTTGGTCATGACTCACACTATAAGAAAGATCTCACATATAAAAGGCACTTAAAAATGTTTGTTGGGTTGAATTTCTTAGTGCAGTCAGTCATTTCCACATAAAGTCTTATAAATAGTCTAGTAAGGACAAAAAAAAAATCATTGTCGAGATGAGTTTTTCAATGACAGATATACTAGAGTAGAGGTACGTGGAGAGGACTCAGGCACTTATGCACTGGGAAAGGGGTTGGACTGGTTGACCTCCAAGGGTCGTTCCTACCCTGAGCATCTCTGGATTTGTGAGAACAAGGCAAATGACATTCAATGAGAATTGTCTATAGTAGTGATTTGGGTGAGTTGCCAATGAATTTAATGAGAACAAGCAGTTCATTCCTCAAACTTCCTATTTCTTGAAATCATTCCCTAGACACATTCCTTTCATTATAAGATCACTCTGGGGATATACTTCTTCCTTAATCAGAGCACGAGAGCCAAAATATATTGGGAATTGAGGTGGCAAAGTCATATCAAAAGGAAAATGATGAACCCTAAAACAAGGCCCCTTCTTTCCTACATTGTGTTATCTCGTTGACTTTGGTGTGGTTTTGTTTCAGCTTTTCAAAAGGAGCCTGTGCATTTCCATATTTTGACTTCTATAGACATCACAAAACCTGCATTCATCTCTACAACATCTGCCTTTCTGCCATTTATGCTTTTTCACAATAGATGAATGAGGTATGCCAAGGCATCCTGATGGAGAGGTCACTTAATTTTAGTTTGTAAAGCCAAATCTCCTGTGCTCTCCATAATTACCAATCAATTTTACATAAATAGCAAAATTAAGCCCCATTATTCTCATTTACCACAAAATTAGAGGAATTAATTAAACATGGAAAAAGTGCCTATGCCTGCCAAATCACTACTTCTAGTAGATAGAAACAAATTCTTGAATTATATGCAGGCAGTAAGAAAAATCAGCCCAGCCACCAGAAACTCAGTGAATTCATGCACTACAGAGGATTTCTAAATCATGCTGGTCTCTAAGTATCAATCTGTCTCAAATATCTCTTTCTTGTCTTTTCTTTCTTTCTTCTCTCCTCCTCCTCCTTCTCTCTCTCTCTCTCTCTCTCTCTCTCTCTCTCTCTCTCTCTCTCTCTACCTCTCTGTGACTTTTCTCTTTCACTTTCACCAATATTTTTCTTACTTTTGAAATCCAATCAAGGAAAATACCTTTAAAATAACCCCTTTTTTTCCCTGAACTCACCACCCCATCTTGTCCTATTTGCAAAACACACAAGCCTAAGTGACAGGAACCACTTAGGGGAGTGGTGTTTTTAAACCTTCATTTGTCAAAGGGCAACCACTCATGTAACTGCTTCTAGTAATCTCAGATCAACAATTTACCAAAATATAATATAAGAGAGCTCTTCAGCATTGAAAGTTTAGTTGTACTCATAACCCAATTTCATATATATATATATATATACATATATATATATACATATATATATGTGTGTGTGTGTGTGTGTGTGTGTGTGTGTGTGTTTGGCTGAGGAGAGTGGGTAGATTTTGCAACATAGCCATAAGGCCTAAACAGCTCAGACAACAGTCCCATTTTATAATATAAAGAAAACATGTGAAATCATGGTGCTGCTTTCATTGACTGGGTAAAAAAAAAGATAGAGAACTAAAAAGAAAGCATTTCAGCCATGAGTGGCTGAAAGACACTAGCAATTACCACCATTATGAAACAATGATATATACACTGTGCCTTAAATAAACTGGAGAAAAAAATGATAACCTCTTTTAACTATCGGACTATAGTAGAAAGATCTTCATATCTTCCTTAATGAGCTTTTTATTGCCAGTGTAAATTTGTCTTGAACTGAATTTTTGTCTTGGGAACCCTGAATTATGTTCTATCGAGTTGTTCCTGGTAAGCATGCCGGCTTCTGCACAATTTTTGCTGTGAAAATGGCTCCTTCTGGCAAACTGAAAGCCATTGAAGCTCCGTTTAATTAGCTGCCTTCTGCAAATATACCATTATTCTTCCTACTCAGCTCGGGAGTTATATTTACAAAGGGAGCAGATAGCAATGATTATTCTGGGCTGCAGTTAGTCAGTATTAGTTAATGCCTGCATGTAATTGAGAGGAAATTAAGACAAGTGTAGATCATGCAGGAAGAAGAATATATAGATGTCTGTTGGGAGAGAAATTTCACCTGTGTTTTCCATCATGGATTGGAAATGCACATGTTCTGCAACCTCCCTGTGGAAAAGCGACACATTTCTCACCTGATGACAATTGAGCAAGAATACAGACAAACTCAAACTGTTTGCATTTCAGTGATCCAGGTGGGGGATTTTCTATTATGGATATTTACTCCCATGTTGACTTCCCCTGGCCTTTGAGAACGCTTTGAGGCCATTCACCTTCCCAACAGCTTCACAAGCTTAGGGAATGCAAACTCATTTCAAAATCAGCCTGAGCCAAAATAATTAAGAAGGGAGACTTTGTTTAAAGAGTCAGAGGTTTGGAGAGCATTGGTTAGGACAGTTGATGGCTCAGTACATAGAGCACTGAGTCTGGAGTCAGGAAGACCTGAGTTCAAATCCATTTTCAGACACTTCCTAGCTGTGTGACAAGTCACTTAAACTCTGATTGTCTGACAAAATGGATCCACTGGAGAAGGAAACGGCAAACCACTCCTGTATCTTTACCAAGAAAACCTCAAACGAGAGGTTTGGACAAGTTCCTTCCTATTGCAATTCATTGAGTTCTGACTTGTTACCCATGGGCTCTGATGGCCCTGGTTCAAGCAGATCAGTAGTGAGAACTGAATCCTCCCCTTATGGATTCAAGTTTTTACAAATAACGCCAAGTAAATATGAAATAGCAACTAGGTTATGTAGTGGATAGAGTGTTGGGTGTCAATAGGTCAAGAAGATTCATCTTCCCAAGTTCAAATCCAACCTCAGATACTTATTACCTCTGACCTTGGACAAGTCATTTAACTTCATTTGCCTCAGTTTCCTCATCTGTAAAATGAGCTGGAGAAGGAAATGGCACTCCATTTCCACTCCAGTACTTCTTCCAAGAAAACTCCAAATGGGGACTGAAAATGTCTGCAAAACAACAGCAAAAACATGAAAGAGTGGAGCAGTGGGAAAAGTACCAAGCTCGATTCCTATCCTGTCCCTTTTGGACTTCGAAATCCTACTTCTACTGCTTTATCATCCTGGAGCAGAGGATGTGAGTTGGAATTCTCTATCTTCTGCTGCCAAATCCAGTACCATTAACACTTCATGATGGTAGCTGGATCTGATGTATGTATGGCTTGTAATAGAGTAACACAAGGTAGAAAATGTATATACATATATATATATATAAAATCTTTTGCAGAAAGCTCCTAATCTATCCTGCTGCCTTTTAATTGATCTTATGGGTAAATAATGCTCTTGAATTACCTTTTTTTTTTTCATTAAAATTGTTTACAAACAACTCCCTTTCCACTTTCCTTCCGGTTCAAACACCGTGTCTGTTTTGTGAAGCCCAATGAGTTCATTCTCCAGAACCTTGGACAGGTACTAACAGAAACTCAAATACAGCTCTATTTTCACCAAACCTTCAGAAAAACAAATATTAAGAAACAGGAATTTTCTTTTCTTCATGATCTCCAATGTGAGGTTCCCAATGTATTTTTTTTTTTTTTTGACTCTCTCATTCTTAGCTTCAGGACTTACTGTGGAAACCACAAATGACATTTCACTATTTGGAAGACGGCCATTCAGACTATGGTGGTTTTCCTACAAGCAGAGGCATGATTGGGAGATTATTTAACTGAGATATGAAGAAATGAATGTAGCAAGGACATTCCCTATATGAATGGAGAAGATAAAGAGCGAGAATATGGAGTGGTTCCTGGGAAGATCAGGGATAGAAAAGCACAATCCTCCTTGCAAAAAGAAAGTGTTTTATGTTTGTAAATTTACAATTAAAGCTCTATTCATTGAAGAAGACTGGGGTGGAGGAGGAGGGAATGATAGCTATCTTTATGTATTTAAAGGTCTGTCACAAGAAAAAAAGATGAGACTGTTCATAAGGCCTCAGAGGGCACAATCAGTAATAATGGTAAAAGGTACTAAGAAGTGACTTTAGGTTGGACATAAGAAAAATGAAATTCCTCATACTTTGTGCTTTCCAGAAGTGGCCTGGGCTGGCTCAGCACCTAAGGGTTTACACTTACTGGAAATCTTTAAGGAAAGGTTGGACAATTACCTATCAGGGTTATTGTAGTGCATTTTTTTTTGTTAATTTTCAGATAGAACTAGATGACAGCTGAGGTCTCAAAAGTACTCTCTGTGATTCATTGAAATTTGAAAAGACAATTCTAGTTTTCTCAAAGAAAGTTTTCAATAAAAAAAAATAAGCAAGAACAGTGAAAAAATCCTCCTACATTCTAAAGATGCTACTCTAAAATTCAAATAGTGACAGCAGATTAAATCAGAGAGTAACTCTTTAAATGACATGCAGCCTCTTCAGTTCAGAGCAGGGAGTGGAATCAGTCACTTAGCATTGAAGTGACCTCTAGTGTCCTTCAATCTAACTCATCTCTGGGCAGGAAAGTCCTTTACAGTATGCTTGATAAGTGGTCTTCCAGTTTCCATTTGGAGACAGCAAATTACAAGGAACGCCTTATCTCCAGAGCTAGCATATTATCCTTTAGAATGACAATTCCTGAGAAAGTTTTTTGTTGTCAATCTCTCTACAGCTTCGAACTACTGCTCCCAGTTCTGCCATTTGACCAGGCAAAATAAGTTTAATTCTTCTATGTGAAAACCTAGCAAAGCCTTAAAGACAGCTATAAGCATGCCTCTCCCAAGACTTCTTTTCTCTTTGCTAAACACTCCCAGATTATTAGCATAATTTCCAGCCCTTTCAACATCATGGTCACTCTTCTTTGTAAACAACACAGTATTGCCCTTAAAATGAGGTGCCCAGATCACAACACAATCCTCCAGATATAATCTAACTTGGGCAAAGTCCAGCAGAACCATTACCTCCTTCTTTCTTGATACAATGCCTTTCTCAATGTACCATAAGATCACACACTTTGGCAGTCAAGTTAACCAATTGATTAATTTTTTTTTTGTTTGCCATTTTCTAAAACTCCACTTTTTCCACACAAATTATTGTCTGATCATCCCTTTTCTAATTCTATACTCATGTAGTTGATTTTTTAGATCTATATAGAACTTTACATTTTATCCTGGCAAGACTGTCTATAGATAAAGTGAATAACTAAAGTGAAAAAAATGAGGAGAGAGGAGTATTCTAAATGAAATATGGGGGGGGGGTTGCAACTTCTCTTTCATCAAGACATTTCCAGTCTGTATCAAAAATGAGCAAATTGGTGACGTATAGAACATACACCAGAACTTTGCCCAAAAGAGAAGTGCTCAGCTGGGATAGAAGATAACTCAGTGATACAACCTTTTTAGTGGTGTGAACTGCTTTTAATGCTCTATTAGGGATTTAAGACTATAAATAGTTTTCAAATACAGAGGACCATCCTGGAGAACTGAGTATGCCTAATATACAAGGAGAAACTAATGAATGAGGCATTACTGAAAGTTAAAAGTCAGGATAAAGTCACAGCATGTTAAGAAGGAAAGATAACTCCAAATGAGGCTGTGGTAAGGCGTTTCAGGGAAAGTCAGACCCACACTAGTCCATACAAACCAAAACAAGCTAAATCACTGACTGTTCTCCAATATCATAGAGGAACTGGTCATGACTCCCCCAAATAAACTACAAGCAAGTTCATTGGAGTAATTAAGATGATTATTGGCATGTCATAACATGCCAATAGTTTGTGCCTGTTCCAGGTTCTTTTGCTATGCAACTTGCGTTTTTAAAAATAAGTATGGGAGGACACATTCAGTTCTATTTTGTGCCAATCTAAAGAGCGTTCTGATTATCTTATCAAAGGGCAAATTGACATGGTTTGACAAAAAGTCAATGCCCTCTCATTGAAGCTAGAATGTTAAAGCAGTGGTAGCGTCAACAGCTGTCCTCAGGCAATCCCATTAGAACCTGGGTACAAATGGGGAGGAGATGGGGTCATGAGGTGGGGAACATTATAGAAAAAATATAGAAATAGATTCTTTAGTAGAGTGGTAAGAAAATGGTATCTTATGAAGGCAGCATAGCATAGTAAGTAGAAAGCTGACCTCAAGATGTCAAAAAGATCTGGGTCCAAGTCTCTCCTTTGTCCTACATTAGTTGTACAGCACTGGACAATTTGCTTAATCTCTCTATGCCCAAGGCAACTCTCCAAGACTATAAGTAGCAGAAAAGATGTTGGCAGCCATTGATAGAGGGAGTTCCTGCTCCTAGGATTGCAAATCCAGCCCCCATCCCTTTGTTAGGACAGAGCCCAAAAGGTTTCATTTAGTCTGTCTCTGTGCATTAACACAAAAGCGTGCTAATTAATGGTCCATGTCACCTTAGAGCGGAGTTCTTCACCTTTGTTGTAGCATGGAAAGTTGGGCAGTCTTCTGAAGACTATGGACCCCTTCAAAGAAGAATGTTTTTAAATGTGTGAACTAAAATATACAGGATTTAAAGGAAAACTATACTGAAATACAATGATCAAAGTATTAAAAAAATATAAGTCCATGGTCTCCAAGTTGAAAGCCTTCTGACTAGAAGGAATTTCTAGTGGAGTACCACAGGAATATGTCCTTTGGTTCAATAGTTTCAACAGTGATCTGGATGAAGGCAAATTTGGTAGTTTCACTTAGTGGTGACTAGGATGATAATGAGAGCTGGCACATATCCATTACATTGTAGCTTGCAAAGCACTTTATACTCTTATCTCATTTGATTTTCACAACTGTACAATGTGGATTGCTATTATTACTCCCAATTTATAGATGAAGAAACTGAGGCATAGAGAGGTGTTATAGTAGTACTAGTGGTGGTGGTGGTAGCAGTAGTAGTGCTGATGGTGGTAGTGATGATAGCGGTAGTAATAGTAGTAGCAGTAGTAGCAGCAGCAGCAGCAACAGCAGTAGTAGTAGTAGTAGGAGTAGTAATGATAGTAACGTAGTAGTAGTGGTCATGGTGATGGTGGTTGTAGTGATGAAAGTAGTAGTGATAATAGTAGTAGCAGTGGTGGTAGTAGTACTAGTAGTAGTAGTAGTAACAACAGCAGCATTAATATAGTACCTATGACGAGGCAGGCACTGGGCTAAGCACTTTACAAATATTATTTTATTTGATTCTCACTACAACCCTGGGAGGTAGATGCTATTATTATCCCCATTTTATAGATAAGGAAACCAAGGTAAACAAATGACTTGTCCAGTGTCACACAGCTAGTGTCTGAGGCTGAATTTAAACTCGGGTCTTCCTGACTCCATAGTCCTCTACGCCCTTCCTATTGGGTTTAGCATCGGGAGGTATTGAGTTTTGAAATCTCACTACTGATGCTACCAGCATCAATAACTTAAAACAAACAAAGTAAATGTGATGGCATACCGAGTGGCTTATCACCTAACCTCTTTGTTTTTCAGTGTTATCATCTGTAAAAGTGGGGCAACAATACCCCCAGCAGCTGCTTGACAAGGGTACTGTGCGGATAAGATGAGATAATCTATATGGAACACTAAAGGTCACTCTTTGTCCTAAGCAGATTACCCAGTGATCATATCAACCTTTGTGAGACGGCAGTAGCAAGCTCCCAAAGGGTCCCCAAAGCCTAGAAGAGTGGGCTGCCCCTAATATGAGGAAATTTAATAGATATATATATATATATATATATATATGTGAAGTACTATACTGACATTTTAAAAAATCGACTACAATACATGAAGGTGAAGGGATGACTAGACAGCAGTTCATGGAGGGGAAAGCAAGTAAGGTTTTGGAAGGACTGGAAACTCAAGACAAATCAACAGCAGGTCATAGAAAGCAAAAAAAAAAAAAAAAAAAAGTCACCGCAATCTTTGGCTGCATTAATAGAAAGTTAATTGCAAGTCTGTCTATTCTGCCCTGCTTAGACCATTTTTAGAAAATGATTTTCAGTTCTGGGTATCATATTTTAGAAAAAACTGGCATGAGGGTAAAGGAGGGAAGAGGACCAGAAGGGCAAAGGTCTCAAGTTCATTTCAAAGTATGGTCATTTGCAGGACGTAGAGTTGTTATTCTAGGCAAGGGGAGGCAGAGAGAATCATCACGGCAGCCTCCAAGGCTTTGCAGGGACTGTCCTGTGCTAGGCCACTTAGCTTTCCCCTTGGCCCATAGGGTAGTCAGTCAAATCAGCAAGTGTTTATTAAGCATTCAGTATATGCCAGGGCCTTGTGGTAAGTGCTTGGGACACAAAGAAACGGCAAAACATGCGGAGCAGTGTGAGGAAGTTGTTGAAGTTGCTTGTGAGCTCAACATAGGGGAAAGCCTCCTAAGGCCTAGAGTGGGCCAAGAGTTGGATGGTTCACCTCTGGAAGGAGGGAGCTCCAGCTTAATGAAAGCCCTCGAGTGAAGGCTGGAGGACTAGCCAGGAAGCCACTAAGTGGTACAGTGCACTGGCCACTGCTGGTGGTGGTACAATGGACTGGGTATTGACTTTCAGTCAAGAAAACTCCTTTTCAAATCCTGCCTTAGGCACTTAATATCTCTGTAGCCCTGGGCAAGTCACTGAATCTCTCTCTGTCTCTCTGTCTCTGTCTGTCTGTCTATCTCTCTCACACACACACTCTGTCTCTCTGTCTCTCTCTATCTCTGTCTCTCTCTGTGTCTCTCTCTGTCTCTGTCTCTATCTCTTTCTCACTCTGTCTCTGTGTCTCTCCCTGTCTGTCTCTCTCTCTGTCTCTTTCTCTCTCTGTATGTCTGTCTGTCTCTCTCTCTTTCAATTTCCTTGTCTGTAAACCTGGGATAATAATTGCACCCTCTCCCAGGATTATTGTGAGGATCAAATGAGATAACACAGGTAAAGCATTTGGAAACCTTTCAAGTATTCCATACAGGCTAACTGGTATTATTACTTGTTGAAATCCACAAGCAAGCCCGTGTTAAGTGCCTTCTGTGTATCAGGAGGTGTGCCATTTACTATTCAAATAGAAGTTGGGCTAGATGATTCTTGAGGATGCTTGCAACCCTGAAATTCTAGGACTCACTTATCAGATGGAAACAGAGACGTCTCCTGAAACCTGCCCATACTTTAGCAAAGGGATGATGGGGTAATGCATTTCAGAGTAAGTATTTTATCTTGCGTCTGCATGACAAAAAAAATTAACCTCCCCTCCCTAAGTTGCAGTCTTCCATGTCTTTTGCACATTGCACATTATTTCCTAATCTTAGTGACTCTTCTTATCTCTGGTTTTACAAGTGAAATGTTTTTCATTTACATAACATTGCCCAGGAATAGGAGAAACTGCCCCACCTGCTGTTCCATTGGCCAAACTGCACAGGGAATGCAGGCAGACTTCATGCCTGTTCCCATCAGTGCGACATCTTAAATCAGGCCCAGAAACACTAGTTGTTTTTGCAAGCGTAATGGCTTGTCGATGCCTGCCTGGGGCTGCATCTTTATGTCTCGGGGAGCCTGGCCAAAGTGCTGGTCTGTGGTGAGGGCCGGGGATGAATCCCAATTACACCGATGATTAGAGTTGAATCTGGCCCCCAAAGCTCCCTGAAGACCACACCTGTTTTCTAACTGGCCTCCCCAACACATAGGGCCTAAAATGACACGTCACAGCCTCTCCTCAGGCAAGCCCTCCCTCCGGCGGCCCTCCAGGGGTTCCAGTCTTGTTGACTGATAAATCTCCCTAGTTGTTTCCCAGCCCACAGCAGGGGCCTAGGCCTCCACAACCAAACACTCAGAAACTCTCCCCAAGGCTGAAATTTGTTTGTTTGTTTATTTTTTCCCTTGCCCAATATCTTCTGCTTGGTGTTGCCAAGGAGCAGCTATTGGAATCAGGGCCAGTTTTTTTTATCACAGAAGCCAGGGGCATGTCTACAAATGTGCCTTGTCATGGCGGTTAGTATGATTAATTTCTTAGTTTTGATTTTCATAAGCCTACTCCTATTGTAGTCAGACAAAAGACCCCCAGAGGACAAATTATCTGATCAGCAGAACTGGGTGGATGGCCTCAGCCATGAAGGGCTACTCAGGAGCCAGGATGCCTACTAAAAAACTGGCAAAGGCTTTAGAGCTATCCCCTTGAGGATGTGGCCTTGTTCTGAGTTAGTATGCCTTTAGACAAGGGTTCTTAACATTGTGTGTGTGTGTGTGTGATGGACTCCTTTGGCAGTTTGGTGAAGCCTAGAGGCCTCTTTACAGAAAAATGCTTTTAAATGCATAAAATAAAATATAAAGGAAACCAATTGTATTGAAATGCAGTTATCAGAATATTTTCTTTTTTAAATATAAAGTTCCCAGAATCCAGGTTAAGAACCTAAAGTACTATCATGGAGTTAGAGACAGAGAAGACTTTAGAGGCCATCAAGACCAACTACCCTTATCATACAGATGAGGAAAGTCAGACCCAGAGAGTTTAAAGGGTTGACCTAGAGTTAAACAGCTAACAAATAGAAGAGCTGAGATTTGAAACTAGATCCTGTGACAAGTCAAGTGGTCTTTCCATTCTTCCATGCTATATTTTAGACATGGCAGGTAGCTTGTGAAAGGCTTAGAGAGGTGGGAGCAAAAAAGTCAGGTGTGGGTAATATGTTTTTAAAGCCTAGTGGGTTTGTGCAAGACCCTGTACCTAGCACTAAATGAGCTCTCTGAATAGAAATCTGAAGAAAAGGCATTGATGTCAATTACTATGAATAATTCTGATAGTTGACATTTATGTAATACTTTAAGGTTTACAAAATATTATATACATTACTTCATTGTAACCTTACAACTACTCTCTGAAGTAGTTTCTTTTTTTTTAATTTTTGTTGTTTGCTCAGTCACGTCTAACTCTTTGTGACCCCATCTGGGGTTTTCTTGGCAAAGATACTGGAGTGGTTTGTCATTTCTTTCTCCAGCTCCTTTTACAAATAAGGAAACTGAGACAGTTAAGTTAAGCAACTTGCCAAAGGTCATACAGCTAAAAAATTTATGAGGTTGGATTTGAACTCAGGTCTCCTGATCACAAGCCCAGCTCTCTGTCCACTATAGAGCTGTCTGGATGCCTGCCTCTCTATTTTATACTCATTTTAAAATGAAAGCAGTATAACTCAGAGAAGTGAGATGGAATGACCATGGTCACTTACAGCATCATCAGATCGTCAGGAACCATCTAGTACAGCACTCTCATTGTTTAAAGGAGGACACTGAGGTCTAGAGATAGACATCAAGAGGCAGTATTCAAACATAGGTTCCCAAGTCCAGTGCTCTTTCAATCGTGAAAATAAGGACTGTAGGATCATTGATTTATATCTGAAAGGGAACTTAAAGGATATCTAGTACAATCCCCTAATTTTACAGATGAGGAAACTGAGCCCCAAGAACAGTAAGTAATTTGTTCATGGTCACTCAGTAAAATTTGAACTGAAAATTCAAACCCAAGGCCTCTAATTCTAAATCTAGCAAGCTTTCCCCATCACTATACTCCTTACTTATTATAGGTGAGGGATTATGATAGATTTCTCTGTAGGTTTGTAGCCAATGTTTTTCCTTTGGCCCTTTATTCTTCCTTCTGGAAAGCTCCCTACCCCCAAACCATCCCAGATATCTATTCTCATGTCCCCTTTCTCTGAGTCTTGTCTTATCTGTCAACATATCCCTATTAAAATGTTAGTAAATCTGAAGGCACTAGTTTATCAAAAGTAGCTTATGAGAAGGATTCAAAGAATGACCCCTTCTTGAAGTAGCTGTATTCTTGGAGACTCAAAAGCTTTCACTGCTCAAAGGAAAGAAGCTATAAAAGGAGAATTTGCAACTGAGATGTTTGATGTCGTATATCCCCTCATCATTTTACAAACAAATAAAAAGAGGCCCAGAAAAGTAAAATGACTTATCCAAGGTCACAGAGGTAGTTGATATTTGGGGCAGAGAATCCTGCCCAATACTCTCTCTAATCACCTACTCCAAACACCAATCCCTGATTCTGGATTCAGACTGAGGGCTGTGTGTGTGCTCCTGCCTTAGCTTCTCACTGTTTCTAAGATCCTGGTGAAGCTTTTTCTCCCCCCTGGGTCTCAGTTTCTTCATCCGTTAAATGAAGGAACTAGATGGACTAGGTGACTTTGATGGTCTCATCCCATTCTAAGTGCTATGATTCTCTCTTCCTATGGTGTGGAATTAAGAAAAAAATGATTCCCTATATCGCCTTATATGCATTCAATTCTGAGCCTGGGAAGAGGTGAATGTGGAAAAAAAACTCCATAGCTTTCCTGCCCTGTCAGCTGACATGTATACAGAGAAGGTTCAAAATTTTTCAGAAGCCTTAAGGGAGTGGCATGGAACTGGGTGAAAGGCATACACAGATCAAATAGTGTTGGGGCATTGGTTCTTATCTTTTAGGTGGATTTGGGCAAAACGTCCTGGGAGAGTAGTGGGAAATAGAGAAGAGGGAAAGGGCATCTGATCACCAATTGAAAAATTAATATTTCATTGATCTCTTCAGAACCTTGATCAGTGTTGTAACCAATCATGACCTCAGAAGACTGATGAACTTGTCAAAAGGGTGAGGAACTAAGGGTGTGGAATGCAGTATACATTTTCAGACATGACCAATGTGTTGCTTTGGTTCACTCAACTATATTATTTGTTCCAAGGGGGACTTAATTGCCAGGGGAGGATAGAGTTGGCTATTCTGCTTGGAGGTAGGAAAGAAGAGGAAGAAGAGAAAGAGATTGAGAGGGACAGAGACACAGAGAGACACATAGAAAGACTGTAGATAGATACAGATTATATCTATATCAATATTCCCAAGTAGTAGATGAACTGAGTGACTTTGCAGGTCTCTTCCTATCTGAGTCCTATCATTCTCTCCTCTCCCAGTGTGGAAGGTGAGTAATTTGTAAATGAAGAAAAACAAAAGGATTCTCTAGATTGTCTTCTATGCATTCAATCCTGAGCCTAGAAAGAGATGAATATGGAAGGGAACACACTTCAGAGACTTTCCTGACCTGTCATCTGATGTGTGCGGAGAGAATGTTCAAAATGTAGTCGATTTCTGAATAAACACCCCCTATGACCCTTGCTGTGAATCTATCTTTTGAACAATAAAAAAAAATAAGTTAAGCAAAACCGGTTCCTTCATGGTCCACATCTACCAACTTGGTACTGTGGAAAGAACATTGGATTCAGAGTCAAAGAACTTGGGTACAAATTCCAGCTTTGTTCCTTCATTTGTATGACATTAGACAAGTCATTTAAACTCTTGAACCTCAGTTTCCTTAACAAAAAATAAAGAGATTGGACCAGATGGTCTCTAAGGTACCTTATAGCTCTAAATCTGATTGTATGTGAGCGAATGCAAAATTTCACACTCACATTCCCTCCTGCAAGGAAAGGGCCAGGTTATCTTGAACACACACACACACACACACACACACACACACACACATACACACACATACACACACACATACACACACACACATACACACACATACACACACATACACACACACATACACACACACATACACATACACACACACACATTCACACACACACACAAACACACACACACACACATACACACACACATACACACATACACACACACACACACACACACACACACATCTCCTGACAGGTAGAAGCAATATTGACAAGGCTTGGTAATGAACTCAGAAATAGGTGCATGACAAACTCTGTCTAGTTGAAGTGGGGCTAGAGAAAAAAGGCCTTCTCTGTAGGTTGGTGCTACTCCTAGTCCTGGTCCCTTGAAGTACAGCATAAGATGTTGTGAATGAGTCACAGAATCACAAGCAACAAGCCCGCCAAGCAGACTACATTTCTAGGACAGAAGCAGCTTCCAAAAGCAGTCATTAAAACTTCAACAACCTGAAAGGGGAAAAAACATTCTGAGTTGAGACAGAATTTCAAATGGTGATATTCCAACCAGGTCCAACTGTGACGATTGGAGCAGGCTGCCTATCACAGCCAGATTTCTCCTGGGATCAAGATGTCTCTATGAACTCACTGTTAACAGGGCTCAGACTTGCAGACATTTTCTCCATAATATTAATAGTTTGTAGAAATAGGAATAAATCCCATTTTTATGAGATTTAAAAATCGGCAAAGTCCTTTCCTCATATCAATGTGTATTATTGACCCCATTTGACAAGGAATCTGAGGCAAGTCGACAATAAATCAACACTCATTTGTGAAGCACCTACTATGTGCCAGGCACTGAACTGAGTGTTGGAAATACAAAGAAAGGCAAACAATAGTACTTGAAGTCGACCAATTTACATTACAATGGATGAGGCAAACGGTCTTCCCCAGAGTCACTTAACTACTAAGTTCCAGAGCTAGGGGTTTGAAGCCTGGCTCTTTCCCAGCCCCAAGCCCAAACTCTCCCCCACTTTCCTGTGTAACTCATATCCCCCAAAGTAGCCAAGTTTAGGAATGTTGGTAAACAGTTGGCCTTGAGATAATCAACTACCAAGCATTGATTAAGTGGAATCAACAAGGATTTATTAAATGCTTTCTAAGGTGCCAGGCACTGGGCTTAGCTGCTGGGAGTACAAACAAACAGAAGCAAAAGGACAGTCTGTTCTTTCAAGGATCTTATGGAGGAAAACAACATTGAAAAGGGAAATGAAAGCAGGGACCATGGAAGTTACCAGGAGTGACTTATTATTTAATAGTACCGAGTACCTACTATGGGCCAGTTTCTGTGCTAGGTAACAGAATACAAAGATAAAGAATGAAATAGTGCTATTGTGGAGTTTACATTCTTTTAGGAGAAACAGCATGCACACATTTTAATTCAATTCAATAAAGATTTATTAAGCACCTACTATGTGCCAGGCACTGCACTAGGCACTGGGGATACAAAAGGAATCGAAAGACAGCCTCTGCTCCCATGGAGCTTCTGTCTATAGGAGGAGCAAACAAATACATTCAAAGCAAGCTATAGATGGGATAAATAGGAAATAATTAACAGGGAAGGCACTGGAATTAATAGGGGTTGAGGAAGGCTTCTTGTAGCAGGTGGAATTTTAGTCTTTGTAAATAAATCCCAATTCTGTATGAGTTAAATGCAAAGTAATTGATACTCATATTTAGGGAGATCAGGAAAGGCTTGTCCGTCAGAGGATCAGACCTTTGAGGTCCAAATTTTAAACACACATTCTACCTCATTCAGGCTGAAAGCATCTCTAGCTGAATGTGTATGAAAGTATTCCTGGAAAGTGTATGTTTCTGTTCCTTTGGCACAGGGATGGGATGGAATACTCAGGCTTGTAATTCTAAATCAACCACTTTCTACTCAAATATACTATCAGACTTCATAGAATTCCATCTTTTTAAAACAATTCTTTTGGCCTGGACTATCATTGTAAGGAACTCCCAGTATGGGAACTGCCTCCATATATGCATATAAGCAACTTTTCTGTCAACTGGGACATTGAGAGGCTAAATGACTTGCCCAGGGTCACATAACTAATAGGTATCAGAGGCAGAATAGGAACCCAGTTCTTTGTGGTCATTGAAAAAAAGGACTATGTTTAGAGTCCTAGGTTTTGGGTTCAAATTTCACCTCTGTAATATATTACTTGTGGGACTTTGGACCATTGCACTCAGCCCTCCATTTCATTATTTATGAACAAAAAGGACCAGACAAGATCATTTCTAAGATCACTTCCAGCACTGTTCTCTTATGATCCTATGCTCACCGTGCCAGCCCCTTCCCCACCCCCAAGATTGCTCTTTAGGAATGAACAGGATACCAATACACACA